>NW_027465524.1:0-7500 GCF_043290135.1 Rhipicephalus microplus | reverse complement strand
CCCATTTGGATAAGAGTGCACGCAGATGCGGGCCTCGACGGCTACACATTTCCTCGGGCGGCCGCCTCCCGGCCTCCGTGGAGCGCGGGATGCACGGTCCCATCGACAAGCCTCTCCCGTTTTTACCGTGGCGTCGCGGTTCACCACGGCGGGCGGGTCGGTCTCCTCCGCATAAAAAGGGGGACCCCCGCTTTTTGTTCCACGAAATCGCACAAGCTTTTTTCGCATCCACGGTTTGCCACCGCACACCAAAATGCCGATCCGGCTGCCTACTTTAGCCAACAGGTGGAGCCAGGCGCGCCGTACTTGCGCGGCACTTCCCACGTCCACCGAAGTCGGTGCCAAGGACCACTTTCGGCGCCGGAGCCGCGTACGAGCCTACTCGAGGCGGAAGAACGAAGCCAGCAAGGGCCTGGCCGCAAGTGCGTTCAATTGTCGGGACGTCCAAGTCCCTCGTTCTTCCGTGCTTCCTCTTTCGGCAAGTCGTTGCGGCACCTTCCCAAAGCGCGCAGACCCGCTAATCGCGACGAGCGCGACGTGGCCGTGCCGCCTTTCCCTCGGCAGCAAGCAAAACGCCTGGCAACGTCGACGCTCCCCTAACCGCGATCTCGCACCGTGTTTCGTGTGGCGAATTCAAAAGCCGGCCGGCGCTGCTGCAACCATTACGGTCGGTACGCATACGCCGCGGAGGGCGGGACGGTCATCGGAGCGTGCGGTTCCTCCATCGAGTACTGCGCACCTCGGCCGTCGCATCGCCGTGCCATGACCGGCCGCGCGTCAACGCGAACCGGTGCCAGCGAGATCCCTCGCCTGCAAGAACCGACCGGCAGCCTCCGTCACCCGAGGACGCGGAGGCGCTTGCCGCGGACGGCGGGACGGTATGCACTGGTGCACAGCGGACCCGTCACATCGCCAGTTCCTTGACCGACCGCCGACGCTTGTGCCGTTCCTCTCGTACTTGGCAGTCGCCGCGCGATTGTCGGGTCTCGTTCTTGCACGCTCGAACGGTCGGGAGGGCACTCGGCTGGCGTTTCGGGAACGCGCAGCCTCGCCTTCTACCGACGTAACCACGACTCGCCGTTCGCGCTCCGCCGCTCCTGTTTACAGTACTAGGCGGTCCCGCAGCGGTCGGGTCGCGCATTTCGAGCGCTTCGAGCCACGGTGCAGTGGCGGGTCGAAAGCCGACCTATGAGTGCGTTGCGCCGTTTGTACCCGCGTCCGCCACCTGGCCGACCGTCCAAGGTCGCGGTGTTGGCGTCCGCTGGGCGCAACAATTTGTCACGGGGTGCCGCTCCACATTCAGGCAGCCCCGTGGGGAAAAGCCGACCCCGCGTCCAAACGGGGTCAGCGGCAGAAAGTGTCGGGCGCAGACGCAGCTGAGGCGCTCACCCTTCACAATCCGTTAATGATCCTTCCGCAGGTTCACCTACGGAAACCTTGTTACGACTTTTACTTCCTCTAAATGATCAAGTTTGGTCATCTTTCCAACAGACCGGCGCAACCGAAAGGCCGCGCCGGACATCGGTCCGAAGACCTCACTAAATCATTCAATCGGTAGTAGCGACGGGCGGTGTGTACAAAGGGCAGGGACGTAATCAACGCGAGCTTATGACTCGCGCTTACTGGGAATTCCTCGTTCAAGGGGAACAATTGCAAGCCCCTATCCCAATCACGAAAGAAGTTCCACGGGTTACCCAGTCTTTTCAGACAGGGATAAAGACACGCTGCTTCCTTCAGTGTAGCGCGCGTGCGGCCCCGGACATCTAAGGGCATCACAGACCTGTTATTGCTCTGTTTCGTGCGGCTAGGAGCCGCTTGTCCCTCTAAGAAGGTTGTAAGGTGCTGGGAACCCCGCACCTATTTAATAGGCTAGAGTCTCGTTCGTTATCGGAATTAACCAGACAAATCGCTCCACCAACTAAGAACGGCCATGCACCACCATCCACCGAATCAAGAAAGAGCTCTCAATCTGTCATCTGTCAATCCTCCCAGTGTCCGGGCCGGGTAAGTTTTCCCGTGTTGAGTCAAATTAAGCCGCAGGCTCCACTCCTGGTGGTGCCCTTCCGTCAATTCCTTTAAGTTTCAGCTTTGCAACCATACTTCCCCCGGAACCCAAATACTTTGGTTTCCCGGAAGCTGCCCGCCGAGTCATTTGAGTAACTCAGGCGGATCGCTGGTTGGCATCGTTTATGGTCAGAACTAGGGCGGTATCTGATCGCCTTCGAACCTCTGACTTTCGTTCTTGATCAATGAAAACATTCTTGGCAAATGCTTTCGCAGTAGTTCGTCTTGCGACGGTCCAAGAATTTCACCTCTAGCGCCGCAATACGAATGCCCCCGTCCGTCCCTCTTAATCATTACCTCGTATTCCAAAAACCAACAGAACAGAAACGAGGTCTTGTTCTATTATTCCATGCAAGTTTATTCAGGCGACTCGCCTGCGTTGAGCACTCTAATTTTTTCAAAGTAAAAGCACCGGCCATCTCGAGGCACACAATGAAGTGCACCAAGAAAGAACCGGCATGATGTTCAGTCCGAGCCGTCGCATCGGGTAGATGCACTACTCGTCTGGAACTGAGATCCAACTACGAGCTTTTTAACCGCAGCAGCTTTAGTATACGCTATTGGAGCTGGAATTACCGCGGCTGCTGCACCAGACTTGCCCTCCAATTGATCCTCGTTAAAGGATTTAGAGTGTACTCATTTCAATTACGGGGCCTCAAAAGAGTCCCGTATTGTTATTTTTCGTCACTACCTCCCCGTGCCGGGAGTGGGTAATTTGCGCGCCTGCTGCCTTCCTTGGATGTGGTAGCCGTTTCTCAGGCTCCCTCTCCGGAATCGAACCCTGATTCTCCGTTACCCGTAACAACCATGGTAAGCAAGTAACCTACCATCGAAAGTTGATAAGGCAGACACTTGAAAGAAACGTCGCCGGCTCGTGGCCATGCGATCAGCACAAAGTTATCCAGAGTCACCACACAATACGGGCCGAAACCCGATCGATCTTGGTCTAATAAAAGCACCCGTTACCCAAAGGGCTCCAGGCTCACTGCATGTATTAGCTCTAGAATTGCCACAGTTATCCAAGTAGGAAGAAACGATCTAAGGAACCATAACTGATTTAATGAGCCATTCGCGGTTTCGCCTTATTTCGGCATGTACTTAGACATGCATGGCTTAATCTTTGAGACAAGCATATGATTACTGGCAGGATCAACCAGGTAATCGTTCGACTGCGCGTCGTCCTCGCCCTCGGCGGGCCGGACGCAGTCTGTGTGCGGCGGAGGCCACCTTCAGGCGCCCCAACACGCTTATTTTGCACTCCGAGATGACGGCGTTCGAGCTCGCTACGGCACAACCTTCCGAAAGACGAGTGGGAGCCGTGCGGCAAGAAGCACGTTCATGCTCGCTCTTTTTCGTTGCATCGACTCGGTCGCGCCGTGCGGTTGCCCAAGCCCGCTGCACTGTCGGTGGACCGGCCGGAACTAGCAACGGAGCCGAGACTGCAAAGCCGCCAGACGACGGGTCACGCCCGCGTCTTCGGCGCTTTCGCATCTGAATCGCCCGAGGACGACACGGAACACACCTCGATATCGTGGTAAAACGGCACCGTCCGACAACCAGCCCCTAACGCATCAAGCGGATGAGGCTGCAGACGACTGCCGTGGATTCCCCTGGAGCAGACCCGAGGACACGCTTGACGAGGCCGAAGCCCGCCGCATATCAGACACCCGGTCGCTTTCGCGTACGCCGCTCACGAGAACCCCCACATAATAGCAGCGATAAGTACCCAGACCTCCTTGGGCCCTAATACGAGCGTACTCGAGAAAATTTCACCGCGGGTGTGCCCCGAAACGTGTGGCATGTTGAGCGTGCCACAAGTCTACGTCGCTCTCAAACCCGCCGAGGTCGTAGAATTTGCGACCCTACTCACGAAATTCCCACCGAGGATACGGCCGCAAACGTACCGCACCTTGGGTAGGCCACGAGTTTGTGCAACACTACGCTGACGGCACAGCACCGAGGTCGTGCGCGCACGCACGGGAAAATTCCGCCGCGGTTTCTGCCGAAAACGTGAGGCACCACGACTCTCCGCAAGTTCGCGTCGACTGCGAAAGACCGAAGTCGTGAACGACGTGTCCGCTACTCGCCGCCGACACGCTGGACACCAAACGTACAACGACTCGACGGCGTCGTAGAGGCCCACGACGCGGTTTTCCTTAACGACGTCTCGGCGTGGCACCGACAGGTTAGAACGGCCGACCAACGTTCCCTGTCCGCCGTTCGGCTCAGTCGAAGGGCTCGGCGACTTCGGCAACGCTGCGAAGCCGCACGGTGACGCACGCCATGTCCCCATTTTTTTTTTTCTTTCTGCGTCTGCCGGGGTGCCCCTATAATAGCAGCGATAAGCACCCAGACCGCCGTGGGTCGCTCGCCCCGGCTGACGTGGTTTTTCGTACTCCTGCGGCGGTCGCCGTCAAGCACGTCCAAATACGCTACTTTCGTGGGCGCATTCACGCTCTTTCGCTTCGCCGGAGTGCCAGCACTCACTCTGCCAAAAACGGCGAACATCCGAGCGGCGGTTCCCACTTTTGCGTCGGCGTCGCAAACCCCGCCCCGGCAGACGAGGTTTGCCGTACTCGTGCGACGGTGGCCGGCGGGCACGTCGAAAGACGCCGATATCGTGCGCGAATTGGCGCACCTTGGCTTCACCGGAGTGCCGCCACTGACTCCTCCAAAAACGGCGAAGATCCGAGCGGCGCTTCCCACTTTCGCATCGGCGTCCCGAACTCCGCCCCGGCTGACGCGGTTTACCGTACTCGTGCGACGGTCGCCGGCGAGCACGTGGAAAGACGCCGATATCGTGCCCGAATCGGCTCCGTTCGGCTTCGCCGGAGTGCCAGCACTGGCTCGGCGAAAGACGACGAACATCCGAGCGACGGTTCTCACTATTGCGTACGCGTCGCAAACCCCGCCCCGGCAGACGCACTTTGCCGTACTCGTGCGACGGTCGCCGGCGAGCACGTAGAAAGACGCCGATATCGTGCCGGAATCGGCCCCGTTTGGCTTCGCCGGAGTGCCAGCACTCACTCGGCCACAAACGGCGAACATCCGAGCGGCGGTTCCCACTTAGCCGTCGGCGTCCCGAACTCCGCCCCGGCAGACGCGGTTGCCGAGCTCGTGCGACTAGCGACCGCGAAGCCGTCTCGCGACGCCGCTTTCGTGCGCGGCTCCCACTGCGACCTGGGTCACCCGAGGTCGACGAGCAAAAAAGAATGTCGAAAAAAATTTTTTTTTTTTTTTGCGTCTGCCGGGGTGCCCCTATAATAGCAGCGATAAGCACCCAGACCGCCATGGGTCGCTCGCCCCGGCTGACGTGGTTTTTCGTTTTCCTGCGGTGGTCGTCGTCAAGCACGTCCAAACACGCCACTTTCGTGGGCGCATTCGCGCTCTTTCGCTTCGCCGGAGTGCCAGCACTCACTCTGCCAAAAACGGCGAACATCCGAGCGGCGGTTCCCACTTTTGCGTCGGCGTCGCAAACCCCGCCCCGGCAGACGAGGTTTGCCGTACTCGTGCGACGGTGGCCGGCGGGCACGTCGAAAGACGCCGATATCGTGCGCGAATTGGCGCACCTTGGCTTCACCGGAGTGCCGCCACTGACTCCTCCAAAAACGGCGAAGATCCGAGCGGCGCTTCCCACTTTCGCATCGGCGTCCCGAACTCCGCCCCGGCTGACGCGGTTTACCGTACTCGTGCGACGGTCGCCGGCGAGCACGTGGAAAGACGCCGATATCGTGCCCGAATCGGCTCCGTTCGGCTTCGCCGGATTGCCAGCACTGGCTCGGCGAAAGACGACGAACATCCGAGCGACGGTTCTCACTATTGCGTACGCGTCGCAAACCCCCGCCCCGGCAGACGCACTTTGCCGTACTCGTGCGACGGTCGCCGGCGAGCACGTAGAAAGACGCCGATATCGTGCCGGAATCGGCCCCGTTTGGCTTCGCCGGAGTGCCAGCACTCACTCGGCCACAAACGGCGAACATCCGAGCGGCGGTTCCCACTTAGCCGTCGGCGTCCCGAACTCCGCCCCGGCAGACGCGGTTGCCGAGCTCGTGCGACTAGCGACCGCGAAGCCGTCTCGCGACGCCGCTTTCGTGCGCGGCTCCCACTGCGACCTGGGTCACCCGAGGTCGACGAGCAAAAAAGAATGTCGAAAAAAATTTTTTTTTTTTTTGCGTCTGCCGGGGTGCCCCTATAATAGCAGCGATAAGCACCCAGACCGCCATGGGTCGCTCGCCCCGGCTGACGTGGTTTTTCGTTTTCCTGCGGTGGTCGTCGTCAAGCACGTCCAAACACGCCACTTTCGTGGGCGCATTCGCGCTCTTTCGCTTCGCCGGAGTGCCAGCACTCACTCTGCCAAAAACGGCGAACATCCTAGTGGCGGTTCCCACTTTTGCGTCGGCGTCGCCAACCCCGCCCCGGCATACGCGGTTTGCCGTACTCGTGCGGCGGTGGCCGGCGGGCACGTCGAAAGACACCGATATCGTGCGCGAGTCGATGCTTCTTGGTCTCGCAGGAGGGCCGCCACTCACTCCTGCAAAAACGGCGAAGATCCGAGCGGCGCTTCCCACTTTTTCGTCGGCGTCGCAAACCTCGCCCCGGCAGACGCGCTTTGCCGTACTCGTGCGACGGTCGCCGGCGAGCACGTCGAAATACGCCGATATCGTGCCCGAATCGGCCCCGTTTCGCTTCGCCGGAGTGCCAGCACTCGCTCGGCCAAAGACGACGAACATCCGAGCGACGGTTCCCACTATTGCGTACGCGTCGCGAACCCCGCCCCGGCAGACGCGGTTTGCCGTACTCGTGCGGCGGTGGCCGGCGGGCACGTCGAAAGACGCCGATATCGTGCACGAATTGGCGCTCCTTGGCTTCACCGGAGTGCCAGCACTCACTCGGCCAAAAACGGCGAACATCCGAGCAGCGGTACCCACTTAGCCGTCGGCATCCCGAACTCCGCGCCGGCTGACGCGGTTGCCGAGCTCGTGCGACTAGCGACCGCGAACGCGTCTCGCGACGCCGCTTTCGTGCGCGGCTCCCATTGCGACCTGGGTTACCCGAGCTCGACCAGCAAAAAAGAAGGTCGAAAATTTTTTTTTTTTTTCTGCGTCTGCCGGGGTGCCCCTATAATAGCAGCGATAAGCACCCAGACCGCCGTGTGTCGCTCGCCCCGGCTGACGTGGTTTTTCGTACTCCTGCAGCGGTCGCCGTCACGCACGTCCAAATACGCCACTTTCGTGGGCGCATTCGCGCTCTTTCGCGTCGCCGGAGTGCCAGCACTCACTCTGCCAAAAACGGCCAACATCCGAGCGGCGGTTCCCACTTTTGCGTCGGCGTCGTAAACCCCGCCCCGGCAGACGCGGTTTGCCCTACTCGTGCGACGGTCGCCGGCGAGCGCGTCGAAAGACGCCGATATCGTGCGCTAATTGGCAGCTCCTTGGC
>NW_027465523.1:10000-24212 GCF_043290135.1 Rhipicephalus microplus | reverse complement strand
GCCGCCCCGGCTGACGCGGTTTTTGCCGCCCCGGCTGACGCAGTTCGGACTTAGCACTTTTCGGCTGTGCCTGGCTGGCGGCCCACTCACTCGATCGCCATGTCTGTTTGCCACAGTTTTCCCGGTGGTGCCGCACCCGGGCTCGCCCCGGCTGACGCAGTTTTCGCGCCGCCCCGGCTGACGCGGTTTCGTGCCGCCCCGGCAGACGCGGTTTTCGCGCCGCCCCGGCTGACGCGGTTTTTGCGTCGCCCCGGCTGACACGGTTCGGACTTTGCACTTTTCGGCTGTGCCTGGCTGGCGGCCCACTCACTCGATCGCCATGTCTGTTTGCCACAGTTTTCCCGGTGGTGCCGCACCCGGGCTCGCCCCGGCTGACGCAGTTTTCGCGCCGCCCCGGCTGACGCGGTTTCGTGCCGCCCCGGCAGACGCGGTTTTCGCGCCGCCCCGGCTGACGCGGTTTCGTGCCGCCCCGGCAGACGCAGTTCGGACTTAGCACTTTTCGGCTGTGCCTGGCTGGCGGCCCACTCACTCGATCGCCATGTCTGTTTGCCACAGTTTTCCCGGTGGTGCCGCACCCGGGCTCGCCCCGGCTGACGCAGTTTTCGCGCCGCCCCGGCTGACGCGGTTTCGTGCCGCCCCGGCAGACGCGGTTTTCGCGCCGCCCCGGCTGACGCGGTTTCGTGCCGCCCCGGCAGACGCAGTTCGGACTTAGCACTTTTCGGCTGTGCCTGGCTGGCGGCCCACTCACTCAATCGCCATGTCTGTTTGCCACAGTTTTCCCGGTGGTGCCGCACCCGGGCTCGCCCCGGCTGACGCAGTTTTCGCGCCGCCCCGGCTGACGCGGTTTCGTGCCGCCCCGGCAGACGCGGTTTTCGCGCCGCCCCGGCTGACGCGGTTTCGTGCCGCCCCGGCAGACGCAGTTCGGACTTAGCACTTTTCGGCTGTGCCTGGCTGGCGGCCCACTCACTCGATCGCCATGTCTGTTTGCCACAGTTTTCCCGGTGGTGCCGCACCCGGGCTCGCCCCGGCAGACGCGTTTTTTTTTTTCTTTCGCCCCGGCTGACGCAGTTTTCGCGCCGCCCCGGCTGACGCGGTTTCGTGCCGCCCCGGCAGACGCGGTTTTTTGCGCCGCCCCGGCTGACGCGGTTTTTGCCGCCCCGGCTGACGCAGTTCGGACTTAGCACTTTTCGGCTGTGCCTGGCTGGCGGCCCACTCACTCGATCGCCATGTCTGTTTGCCACAGTTTTCCCGGTGGTGCCGCACCCGGGCTCGCCCCGGCTGACGCAGTTTTCGCGCCGCCCCGGCTGACGCGGTTTCGTGCCGCCCCGGCAGACGCGGTTTTCGCGCCGCCCCGGCTGACGCGGTTTCGTGCCGCCCCGGCAGACGCAGTTCGGACTTAGCACTTTTCGGCTGTGCCTGGCTGGCGGCCCACTCACTCGATCGCCATGTCTGTTTGCCACAGTTTTCCCGGTGGTGCCGCACCCGGGCTCGCCCCGGCTGACGCAGTTTTCGCGCCGCCCCGGCTGACGCGGTTTCGTGCCGCCCCGGCAGACGCGGTTTTCGCGCCGCCCCGGCTGACGCGGTTTCGTGCCGCCCCGGCAGACGCAGTTCGGACTTAGCACTTTTCGGCTGTGCCTGGCTGGCGGCCCACTCACTCGATCGCCATGTCTGTTTGCCACAGTTTTCCCGGTGGTGCCGCACCCGGGCTCGCCCCGGCAGACGCGTTTTTTTTTTTCTTTCGCCCCGGCTGACGCAGTTTTCGCGCCGCCCCGGCTGACGCGGTTTCGTGCCGCCCCGGCAGACGCGGTTTTTTTGCGCCGCCCCGGCTGACGCGGTTTTTGCCGCCCCGGCTGACGCAGTTCGGACTTGGCACTTTTTGGCTGAGCCTGGCTGGTGGCCCACTCACTCGATCGCCATGTCTGTTAGCCACAGTTTTCCCGGTGGTGCCGCACCCGGGCTCGCCCCGGCTGACGCAGTTTTCGCGCCGCCCCGGCAGACGCGGTTTTCGCGCCGCCCCGGCTGACGCGGTTTTTGCCGCCCCGGCTGACGCAGTTCGGACTTGGCACTTTTTGGGCTGAGCCTGGCTGGCGGCCCACTCACTCGATCGCCATGTCTGTTTGCCACAGTCTTCCCGGTGGTGCCGCACCCGGGCTCGCCCCGGCAGACGCGTTTTTTTTTTCTTTCGCCCCGGCAGACGTGGTTCCCCCCCCCCCCTTTTCGCTCGCCCCGGCTGACGAGGTTTTCGCGCCGCCCCGGCTGACGCAGTTTTCGCGCCGCCCCGGCTGACGCGGTTTCGTGCCGCCCCGGCTGACGCGGTTTTCGCGCCGCCCCGGCTGACGCGGTTTTTGCGTCGCCCCGGCTGACACGGTTCGGACTTTGCACTTTTCGGCTGTGCCTGGCTGGCGGCCCACTCACTCGATCGCCATGTCTGTTTGCCACAGTTTTCCCGGTGGTGCCGCACCCGGGCTCGCCCCGGCTGACGCAGTTTTCGCGCCGCCCCGGCAGACGCGGTTTTCGCGCCGCCCCGGCTGACGCGGTTTCGTGCCGCCCCGGCAGACGCAGTTCGGACTTAGCACTTTTCGGCTGTGCCTGGCTGGCGGCCCACTCACTCGATCGCCATGTCTGTTTGCCACAGTTTTCCCGGTGGTGCCGCACCCGGGCTCGCCCCGGCTGACGCAGTTTTCGCGCCGCCCCGGCTGACGCGGTTTCGTGCCGCCCCGGCAGACGCGGTTTTCGCGCCGCCCCGGCTGACGCGGTTTCGTGCCGCCCCGGCAGACGCAGTTCGGACTTAGCACTTTTCGGCTGTGCCTGGCTGGCGGCCCACTCACTCGATCGCCATGTCTGTTTGCCACAGTTTTCCCGGTGGTGCCGCACCCGGGCTCGCCCCGGCAGACGCGTTTTTTTTTTTTCTTTCGCCCCGGCTGACGCAGTTTTCGCGCCGCCCCGGCTGACGCGGTTTCGTGCCGCCCCGGCAGACGCGGTTTTTTGCGCCGCCCCGGCTGACGCGGTTTTTGCCGCCCCGGCTGACGCAGTTCGGACTTAGCACTTTTCGGCTGTGCCTGGCTGGCGGCCCACTCACTCGATCGCCATGTCTGTTTGCCACAGTTTTCCCGGTGGTGCCGCACCCGGGCTCGCCCCGGCTGACGCAGTTTTCGCGCCGCCCCGGCTGACGCGGTTTCGTGCCGCCCCGGCAGACGCGGTTTTCGCGCCGCCCCGGCTGACGCGGTTTCGTGCCGCCCCGGCAGACGCAGTTCGGACTTAGCACTTTTCGGCTGTGCCTGGCTGGCGGCCCACTCACTCGATCGCCATGTCTGTTTGCCACAGTTTTCCCGGTGGTGCCGCACCCGGGCTCGCCCCGGCTGACGCAGTTTTCGCGCCGCCCCGGCTGACGCGGTTTCGTGCCGCCCCGGCAGACGCGGTTTTCGCGCCGCCCCGGCTGACGCGGTTTCGTGCCGCCCCGGCAGACGCAGTTCGGACTTAGCACTTTTCGGCTGTGCCTGGCTGGCGGCCCACTCACTCGATCGCCATGTCTGTTTGCCACAGTTTTCCCGGTGGTGCCGCACCCGGGCTCGCCCCGGCAGACGCGTTTTTTTTTTTCTTTCGCCCCGGCTGACGCAGTTTTCGCGCCGCCCCGGCTGACGCGGTTTCGTGCCGCCCCGGCAGACGCGGTTTTTTTGCGCCGCCCCGGCTGACGCGGTTTTTGCCGCCCCGGCTGACGCAGTTCGGACTTGGCACTTTTTGGCTGAGCCTGGCTGGTGGCCCACTCACTCGATCGCCATGTCTGTTAGCCACAGTTTTCCCGGTGGTGCCGCACCCGGGCTCGCCCCGGCTGACGCAGTTTTCGCGCCGCCCCGGCAGACGCGGTTTTCGCGCCGCCCCGGCTGACGCGGTTTTTGCCGCCCCGGCTGACGCAGTTCGGACTTGGCACTTTTTGGGCTGAGCCTGGCTGGCGGCCCACTCACTCGATCGCCATGTCTGTTTGCCACAGTCTTCCCGGTGGTGCCGCACCCGGGCTCGCCCCGGCAGACGCGTTTTTTTTTTCTTTCGCCCCGGCAGACGTGGTTCCCCCCCCCCCCCTTTTCGCTCGCCCCGGCTGACGAGGTTTTCGCGCCGCCCCGGCTGACGCAGTTTTCGCGCCGCCCCGGCTGACGCGGTTTCGTGCCGCCCCGGCTGACGCGGTTTTCGCGCCGCCCCGGCTGACGCGGTTTTTGCGTCGCCCCGGCTGACACGGTTCGGACTTTGCACTTTTCGGCTGTGCCTGGCTGGCGGCCCACTCACTCGATCGCCATGTCTGTTTGCCACAGTTTTCCCGGTGGTGCCGCACCCGGGCTTGCCCCGGCAGACGCGTTTTTTTTTTTTCTTTTCGCCCCGGCTGACGCAGTTTTCGCCCCGCCCCGGCTGACGCGGTTTCGTGCCGCCCCGGCAGACGCGGTTTTTTGCGCCGCCCCGGCTGACGCGGTTTTTGCCGCCCCGGCTGACGCAGTTCGGACTTTGCACTTTTTGGCTGAGCCTGGCTGGCGGCCCACTCACTCGATCGCCATGTCTGTTTGCCACAGTTTTCCCGGTGGTGCCGCACCCGGGCTCGCCCCGGCAGACGCGTTTTTTTTTTTCCTTCGCCCCGGCAGACGTGGTTCCCCCCCCCCCCTCCGTCTTTCTTTTTGTTTTTTTTTTTCGCCGCGGCTGAAGTGGATTTTTCGGTGCCTCGACGCCCCGGTAGTCGCGGTTTTTCCGTTTCCGCACGGCCCCGGCTGACGCTGCTCGGTCACAGTCGCCTTTTGTGAGGATTGCAGACTTCTTGAGCGCGGGTGTTTTTTTTTTGTTGTTGTTGTTGTTTTATTACGCATTCGCTCCAGCAGACGCTGTTTAGACTTTTTGTTTCCTCTTTTATCCTGCGACGAGGTGACGAGGTTTATTCGGTGCCCCGCCGCCCCGGCTGAAGTGATTTTTCCTGTCCCGTGCCGCCCCGGCTGACGCGGTTGGGACTTCGCGTTTGTTCGGCCGCCACGGGTTTTGGCGCACTCGCTCGGTTGCTTGTTGTTGCCACTTGTTGCGAACCCAGGTTTCTTGAGCGAGCGCGGGCGTTTTTTCTTCCTTTCTTTCTTTGTTCTATGTGTTAGCGAATCGGCCTTTAATATCACACGAGGACTCACAACCAACAATTTTCAGTTTGAAGTGTAAAAAATCTGCAGGTGTTGACGTAACTGACTTGCCCCGTACCCTTGAGTACATCCATGAAGTTCTCGTAGTACTACTAAATCGCATTATTCCAAGTGGAGAAATTCCCATAAACTTGCAAACCTCTACACGAAAATCGGTGCGCGTGATAAAGTTGAAAATTATCGTCCGATATCAAATGTGCCTTCTATAACACAAATTCTAGGAAAAAAAAAAAAAACACTTGTTCGCCGTTTTCTGCGCCGTGACTGGCAGCACTCCGGCGAAGCGAAACGGGGTCGATTCGAGCACGATATCGGCGTCTTTCGACGTGCTCGCCGGCGACCGTCGCACGAGTACGTCGCACGAGCGCGTCTGCCGGGGCGCCGTTTGCGAAGCCGACGCAAAAGTGGGAACCGCCGCTCGGATGATCGCCGCTTTCGGCAGAGTGAGTGTTGGCACTCCGGGGAAGCGAAACAGCGTGAATGCGCCCACGAAATCGGCGTATTTTGAAGTGCCCGCCGGCGACCGTCGCACGAGTACGGTAAACCGCGTCAGCCGGGGCGTAGTTCGGGACGCCGACGAAAAAGTGGGAAGCGCAACTCGGATCTTCGCCGTTTTTGCAGGAGTGAGTGGCGGCCCTCCTGCGAGACCAAGAAGCATCGATTCGTGCACGAATTCGGCGCCTTTCGACGTGATCGCCGGCGACCGTCGCTCGAGTAGGGCAAACCGCGTCTGCCGGGGCGGGCTTCGGGACGCCGATGCGAAAGTGGGAAACGCTGCTCGGATGTTCGCCGTTTTTGGCCGAGTGAGTGCTGGCACTCGGGCGAAGCCAAACGGGGCCGATTACGGCACGATATCGGCGTCTTTCGACGTGCCCGGCGGCGACCGTCGCACGAGTACGGTAAACCGCGTCAGCCCGGGCGGAGTTCGGGACGCCGATGCGAAAGTGGAGAACGCCGCTCGGATCTTCGCCGTTTTTGGAGGAGTGAGTGGCGGCACTCCGGAGAAGCCAAGGAGCGCCAATTAGCGCACGATATCGGCGTCTTTCGACGCGCTCGCCGGCGACCGTCGAACGAGTAGGGCAAACCGCGTCTGCCGGGGCGGGGTTTACGACGCCGACGCAAAAGTGGGAACCGCCGCTCGGATGTTGGCCGTTTTTGGCAGAGTGAGTGCTGGCACACCGGCGACGCGAAAGAGCGCGAAAGCGCCCACGAAAGTGGCGTATTTGGACGTGCTTGACGGCGACCGCTGCAGGAGTACGAAAAACCACGTCAGCCGGGGCGAGCGACCCACGGCGGTCTGGGTGCTTATCGCTGCTATTATAGGGGCACCCCGGCAGACGCAGAAAAAAAAAATTTTTTTTCGACCTTCTTTTTTGCTGGTCGAGCTCGGGTAACCCAGGTCGCAATGGGAGCCGCGCACGAAAGCGGCGTCGCGAGACGCGTTCGCGGTCGCTAGTCGCACGAGCTCGGCAACCGCGTCAGCCGGCGCGGAGTTCGGGATGCCGACGGCTAAGTGGGTACCGCTGCTCGGATGTTCGCCGTTTTTGGCCGAGTGAGTGCTGGCACTCCGGCGAAGCGAAACGGGGCCGATTCGGGCACGATATCGGCGTATTTCGACGTGCTCGCCGGCGACCGTCGCACGAGTACGGCAAAGCGCGTCTGCCGGGGCGAGGTTTGCGATGCCGACGAAAAAGTGGGAAGCGCCGCTCGGATCTTCGCCGTTTTTGCAGGAGTGAGTGGCGGCCCTCCTGCGAGACCAAGAAGCATCGACTCGCGCACGATATCGGTGTCTTTCGACGTGCCCGCCGGCCACCGCCGCACGAGTACGGCAAACCGCGTATGCCGGGGCGGGGTTGGCGACGCCGACGCAAAAGTGGGAACCGCCACTAGGATGTTCGCCGTTTTTGGCAGAGTGAGTGCTGGCACACCGGCGACGCGAAAGAGCGCGAAAGCGCCCACGAAAGTGGCGTATTTGGACGTGCTTGACGGCGACCGCTGCAGGAGTACGAAAAACCACGTCAGCCGGGGCGAGCGACCCACGGCGGTCTGGGTGCTTATCGCTGCTATTATAGGGGCACCCCGGCAGACGCAGAAAAAAAAAATTTTTTTTCGACCTTCTTTTTTGCTGGTCGAGCTCGGGTAACCCAGGTCGCAATGGGAGCCGCGCACGAAAGCGGCGTCGCGAGACGCGTTCGCGGTCGCTAGTCGCACGAGCTCGGCAACCGCGTCAGCCGGCGCGGAGTTCGGGATGCCGACGGCTAAGTGGGTACCGCTGCTCGGATGTTCGCCGTTTTTGGCCGAGTGAGTGCTGGCACTCCGGCGAAGCGAAACGGGGCCGATTCGGGCACGATATCGGCGTATTTCGACGTGCTCGCCGGCGACCGTCGCACGAGTACGGCAAAGCGCGTCTGCCGGGGCGAGGTTTGCGATGCCGACGAAAAAGTGGGAAGCGCCGCTCGGATCTTCGCCGTTTTTGCAGGAGTGAGTGGCGGCCCTCCTGCGAGACCAAGAAGCATCGACTCGCGCACGATATCGGTGTCTTTCGACGTGCCCGCCGGCCACCGCCGCACGAGTACGGCAAACCGCGTATGCCGGGGCGGGGTTGGCGACGCCGACGCAAAAGTGGGAACCGCCACTAGGATGTTCGCCGTTTTTGGCAGAGTGAGTGCTGGCACTCCGGCGAAGCGAAAGAGCGCGAATGCGCCCACGAAAGTGGCGTGTTTGGACGTGCTTGACGACGACCACCGCAGGAAAACGAAAAACCACGTCAGCCGGGGCGAGCGACCCATGGCGGTCTGGGTGCTTATCGCTGCTATTATAGGGGCACCCCGGCAGACGCAAAAAAAAAAAAAATTTTTTTTCGACATTCTTTCTTGCTCGTCGACCTCGGGTGACCCAGGTCGCAGTGGGAGCCGCGCACGAAAGCGGCGTCGCGAGACGGCTTCGCGGTCGCTAGTCGCACGAGCTCGGCAACCGCGTCTGCCGGGGCGGAGTTCGGGACGCCGACGGCTAAGTGGGAACCGCCGCTCGGATGTTCGCCGTTTGTGGCCGAGTGAGTGCTGGCACTCCGGCGAAGCCAAACGGGGCCGATTCCGGCACGATATCGGCGTCTTTCTACGTGCTCGCCGGCGACCGTCGCACGAGTACGGCAAAGTGCGTCTGCCGGGGCGGGGTTTGCGACGCGTACGCAATAGTGAGAACCGTCGCTCGGATGTTCGTCGTCTTTCGCCGAGCCAGTGCTGGCACTCCGGCGAAGCCGAACGGAGCCGATTCGGGCACGATATCGGCGTCTTTCCACGTGCTCGCCGGCGACCGTCGCACGAGTACGGTAAACCGCGTCAGCCGGGGCGGAGTTCGGGACGCCGATGCGAAAGTGGGAAGCGCCGCTCGGATCTTCGCCGTTTTTGGAGGAGTCAGTGGCGGCACTCCGGTGAAGCCAAGGTGCGCCAATTCGCGCACGATATCGGCGTCTTTCGACGTGCCCGCCGGCCACCGTCGCACGAGTACGGCAAACCTCGTCTGCCGGGGCGGGGTTTGCGACGCCGACGCAAAAGTGGGAACCGCCGCTCGGATGTTCGCCGTTTTTGGCAGAGTGAGTGCTGGCACTCCGGCGAAGCGAAAGAGCGTGAATGCGCCCACGAAAGTAGCGTATTTGGACGTGCTTGACGGCGACCGCCGCAGGAGTACGAAAAACCACGTCAGCCGGGGCGAGCGACCCACGGCGGTCTGGGTGCTTATCGCTGCTATTATAGGGGCACCCCGGCAGACGCAGAAAGAAAAAAAAAAAAAATGGGGACATGGCGTGCGTCACCGTGCGGCTTCGCAGCGTTGCCGAAGTCGCCGAGCCCTTCGACTGAGCCGAACGGCGGACAGGGAACGTTGGTCGGCCGTTCTAACCTGTCGGTGCCACGCCGAGACGTCGTTAAGGAAAACCGCGTCGTGGGCCTCTACTACGCCGTCGAGTCGTTGTACGTTTGGTGTCCAGCGTGTCGGCGGCGAGTAGCGGACACGTCGTTCACGACTTCGGTCTTTCGCAGTCGACGCGAACTTGCGGAGAGTCGTGGTGCCTCACGTTTTCGGCAGAAACCGCGGCGGAATTTTCCCGTGCGTGCGCGCACGACCTCGGTGCTGTGCCGTCAGCGTAGTGTTGCACAAACTCGTGGCCTACCCAAGGTGCGGTACGTTTGCGGCCGTATCCTCGGTGGGAATTTCGTGAGTAGGGTCGCAAATTCTACGACCTCGGCGGGTTTGAGAGCGACGTAGACTTGTGGCACGCTCAACGTGCCACACGTTTCGGGGCACACCCGCGGTGAAATTTTCTCGAGTACGCTCGTATTAGTGCCCAAGGAGGTCTGGGTACTTATCGCTGCTATTATGTGGGGGTTCTCGTGAGCGGCGTACGCGAAAGCGACCGGGTGTCTGATATGCGGCGGGCTTCGGCCTCGTCAAGCGTGTCCTCGGGTCTGCTCCAGGGGAATCCACGGCAGTCGTCTGCAGCCTCATCCGCTTGATGCGTTAGGGGCTGGTTGTCGGACGGTGCCGTTTTACCACGATATCGAGGTGTGTTCCGTGTCGTCCTCGGGCGATTCAGATGCGAAAGCGCCGAAGACGCGGGCGTGACCCGTCGTCTGGCGGCTTTGCAGTCTCGGCTCCGTTGCTAGTTCCGGCCGGTCCACCGACAGTGCAGCGGGCTTGGGCAACCCGCACGGCGCGACCGAGTCGATGCAACGAAAAAGAGCGAGCATGAACGTGCTTCTTGCCGCACGGCTCCCACTCGTCTTTCGGGAAGGTTGTGCCGTAGCGAGCTCGAACGCCGTCATCTCGGAGTGCAAAATAAGCGTGTTGGGGCGCCTGAAGGTGGCCTCCGCCGCACACAGACTGCGTCCGGCCCGCCGAAGGCGAGGACGGACGCGCAGTCGAACGATTACCTGGTTGATCCTGCCAGTAATCATATGCTTGTCTCAAAGATTAAGCCATGCATGTCTAAGTACATGCCGAAATAAGGCGAAACCGCGAATGGCTCATTAAATCAGTTATGGTTCCTTAGATCGTTTCTTCCTACTTGGATAACTGTGGCAATTCTAGAGCTAATACATGCAGTGAGCCTGGAGCCCTTTGGGTAACGGGTGCTTTTATTAGACCAAGATCGATCGGGTTTCGGCCCGTATTGTGTGGTGACTCTGGATAACTTTGTGCTGATCGCATGGCCACGAGCCGGCGACGTTTCTTTCAAGTGTCTGCCTTATCAACTTTCGATGGTAGGTTACTTGCTTACCATGGTTGTTACGGGTAACGGAGAATCAGGGTTCGATTCCGGAGAGGGAGCCTGAGAAACGGCTACCACATCCAAGGAAGGCAGCAGGCGCGCAAATTACCCACTCCCGGCACGGGGAGGTAGTGACGAAAAATAACAATACGGGACTCTTTTGAGGCCCCGTAATTGAAATGAGTACACTCTAAATCCTTTAACGAGGATCAATTGGAGGGCAAGTCTGGTGCCAGCAGCCGCGGTAATTCCAGCTCCAATAGCGTATACTAAAGCTGCTGCGGTTAAAAAGCTCGTAGTTGGATCTCAGTTCCAGACGAGTAGTGCATCTACCCGATGCGACGGCTCGGACTGAACATCATGCCGGTTCTTTCTTGGTGCACTTCATTGTGTGCCTCGAGATGGCCGGTGCTTTTACTTTGAAAAAATTAGAGTGCTCAACGCAGGCGAGTCGCCTGAATAAACTTGCATGGAATAATAGAACAAGACCTCGTTTCTGTTCTGTTGGTTTTTGGAATACGAGGTAATGATTAAGAGGGACGGACGGGGGCATTCGTATTGCGGCGCTAGAGGTGAAATTCTTGGACCGTCGCAAGACGAACTACTGCGAAAGCATTTGCCAAGAATGTTTTCATTGATCAAGAACGAAAGTCAGAGGTTCGAAGGCGATCAGATACCGCCCTAGTTCTGACCATAAACGATGCCAACCAGCGATCCGCCTGAGTTACTCAAATGACTCGGCGGGCAGCTTCCGGGAAACCAAAGTATTTGGGTTCCGGGGGAAGTATGGTTGCAAAGCTGAAACTTAAAGGAATTGACGGAAGGGCACCACCAGGAGTGGAGCCTGCGGCTTAATTTGACTCAACACGGGAAAACTTACCCGGCCCGGACACTGGGAGGATTGACAGATTGAGAGCTCTTTCTTGATTCGGTGGATGGTGGTGCATGGCCGTTCTTAGTTGGTGGAGCGATTTGTCTGGTTAATTCCGATAACGAACGAGACTCTAGCCTATTAAATAGGTGCGGGGTTCCCAGCACCTTACAACCTTCTTAGAGGGACAAGCGGCTCCTAGCCGCACGAAACAGAGCAATAACAGGTCTGTGATGCCCTTAGATGTCCGGGGCCGCACGCGCGCTACACTGAAGGAAGCAGCGTGTCTTTATCCCTGTCTGAAAAGACTGGGTAACCCGTGGAACTTCTTTCGTGATTGGGATAGGGGCTTGCAATTGTTCCCCTTGAACGAGGAATTCCCAGTAAGCGCGAGTCATAAGCTCGCGTTGATTACGTCCCTGCCCTTTGTACACACCGCCCGTCGCTACTACCGATTGAATGATTTAGTGAGGTCTTCGGACCGATGTCCGGCGCGGCCTTTCGGTTGCGCCGGTCTGTTGGAAAGATGACCAAACTTGATCATTTAGAGGAAGTAAAAGTCGTAACAAGGTTTCCGTAGGTGAACCTGCGGAAGGATCATTAACGGATTGTGAAGGGTGAGCGCCTCAGCTGCGTCTGCGCCCGACACTTTCTGCCGCTGACCCCGTTTGGACGCGGGGTCGGCTTTTCCCCACGGGGCTGCCTGAATGTGGAGCGGCACCCCGTGACAAATTGTTGCGCCCAGCGGACGCCAACACCGCGACCTTGGACGGTCGGCCAGGTGGCGGACGCGGGTACAAACGGCGCAACGCACTCATAGGTCGGCTTTCGACCCGCCACTGCACCGTGGCTCGAAGCGCTCGAAATGCGCGACCCGACCGCTGCGGGACCGCCTAGTACTGTAAACAGGAGCGGCGGAGCGCGAACGGCGAGTCGTGGTTACGTCGGTAGAAGGCGAGGCTGCGCGTTCCCGAAACGCCAGCCGAGTGCCCTCCCGACCGTTCGAGCGTGCAAGAACGAGACCCGACAATCGCGCGGCGACTGCCAAGTACGAGAGGAACGGCACAAGCGTCGGCGGTCGGTCAAGGAACTGGCGATGTGACGGGTCCGCTGTGCACCAGTGCATACCGTCCCGCCGTCCGCGGCAAGCGCCTCCGCGTCCTCGGGTGACGGAGGCTGCCGGTCGGTTCTTGCAGGCGAGGGATCTCGCTGGCACCGGTTCGCGTTGACGCGCGGCCGGTCATGGCACGGCGATGCGACGGCCGAGGTGCGCAGTACTCGATGGAGGAACCGCACGCTCCGATGACCGTCCCGCCCTCCGCGGCGTATGCGTACCGACCGTAATGGTTGCAGCAGCGCCGGCCGGCTTTTGAATTCGCCACACGAAACACGGTGCGAGATCGCGGTTAGGGGAGCGTCGACGTTGCCAGGCGTTTTGCTTGCTGCCGAGGGAAAGGCGGCACGGCCACGTCGCGCTCGTCGCGATTAGCGGGTCTGCGCGCTTTGGGAAGGTGCCGCAACGACTTGCCGAAAGAGGAAGCACGGAAGAACGAGGGACTTGGACGTCCCGACAATTGAACGCACTTGCGGCCAGGCCCTTGCTGGCTTCGTTCTTCCGCCTCGAGTAGGCTCGTACGCGGCTCCGGCGCCGAAAGTGGTCCTTGGCACCGACTTCGGTGGACGTGGGAAGTGCCGCGCAAGTACGGCGCGCCTGGCTCCACCTGTTGGCTAAAGTAGGCAGCCGGATCGGCATTTTGGTGTGCGGTGGCAAACCGTGGATGCGAAAAAAGCTTGTGCGATTTCGTGGAACAAAAAGCGGGGGTCCCCCTTTTTATGCGGAGGAGACCGACCCGCCTGCCGTGGTGAACCGCGACGCCACGGTAAAAACGGGAGAGGCTTGTCGATGGGACCGTGCATCCCGCGCTCCACGGAGGCCGGGAGGCGGCCGCCCGAGGAAATGTGTAGCCGTCGAGGCCCGCATCTGCGTGCACTCTTATCCAAATGGGTGTACCGCAGGCATTTTCTGGTTAGGCGGGCCAATGAGAGCGAGCACACAACGATACCTACGGGTCCGGCTTGGAGAACCGGCTTCGACGCCTCCCGAGTATTTATAGAGGGGTGGACCACGAAAGCACTCGCAAGTAGCGAAAGCGAAACGCCGTCCGAAACACACCGTTTGCTCGATTTGCGGCAGCCGAAAAAGGCGCGGCAGAGTTTTGGAGTCCAAGCGTGCGCTGAAAAGCGCCCTTCTTGGCCACTGTTTGGCCGAGTGCCAGAAACGTTTGGTTTTGACTGTACGGAATTGAACAAACACTTTTTCACGACTCTAAGCGGTGGATCACTCGGTTCTCGGGTCGATGAAGAACGCAGCCAGCTGCGAGACTTGGTGTGAATTGCAGGACACACTGAGCACTGATTCTTTGAACGCACATTGCGGCCTTGGGTCTTCCCTTGGCTTCGTCTGTCTGAGGGTCGGATCACATATCAAGAGAGCCTTCGGCGCACAAGGGAACGTGAGCCGTCGACTCGTTTTGACCGCGTCGGCAACACGGACAGCACGCTGAACACCTCACAGCGAGCGCCAACAGCGGCCACTCAAGGGCGAGACGGTGGCGACCGTCGTGCCAGAGCCCAACCGAAACGGGGGCGACCGACTGCATTGAGGATGTGGCACCTCGTTGAGACCGCCGCAGGACTTCGAGTCGGAAGGAAGCCTGCAGGGAAAGTGCGGTCGAGGTTGCGTACTCCTCTCTGCGACCGGGCGCGCAAGAGCTGCGAGAGCCACGGACGCGCAACTTTAACGCACGGTAAACACGAGGAGCGAAAGCCGGCCAGCAAAGCTTCTCCAGCCGTGCGCAAAGTGCGCGAGATCGCAGCCTTGCGTTGCGCTTGTTGCCCTCGAAGTAAGCAGGGTGT
>NW_027465523.1:0-5000 GCF_043290135.1 Rhipicephalus microplus | reverse complement strand
GCAAAGAAAGAAGAACCACAAGGAGCGATGCCCGCCAAAGCTTCTCTTGAAACAGATTGGTGGAGCCCAACCGAGAATGACCAGGTAGAGGGAGGCAGCCGAGGAACCGAAACCGAAGAAGCTGAAGGAGGAGAGGTCCACCCTCAAACACAAACGGCTGCTAACGAAGGAGCGCTAGACAACTGGGACGAAGACAGAAATTCACAATCGTCACTCCCAACCAGCCGCGGAGAAAAGGGTACAGTTTTGTCTAGACTTTCCAAAGCAGACAAGAACACTATGAGGGCTCTCATTAAAATCTCTACATTGACGGGCGGCGACGAGGCGGTAGCCCAGCAGATTGAAGCGATAATCTCCGAACAAGCTAAATTGAAAAACCTGTTAATGGAACAGGCCCAACAGATTGCGTTCCAAAAAGGCAGGATCGAAGAATTGGAGAAAAGAAGACAAGAAGAACCACTCGAACAAAGGGAAGAGCCAACACAGAGCAACACTCCCGCAACCGAGAGCCGATCAACCTATGCTCTGGTGGTATCTTCCGGAACAATGGAGAAAAAAGAGGTCGCATCGCTTCTGAGGCAGCGGGTGGATCCCCTCGACCTGGGAATCCAAGAAGCAACAATTCGGCCAGGGAGAGAGGGAATTGTCGTGATGACGAAGTCAAAAGAAGACTCAGCTAAGATTCTCCAGTTCATTCAGAAGGACAGAGAACTGAGAAATGTTGAAGCCAAGCTCCCAAAGGAGAACAGGATCCATAAGAAAATAATTGGACTCGAGGATGAAATTGACGAGGTCAATCTCCCAGCCCGAATCGTCAGGCAAAACCGTTTGGTGTGCTCGCCAGAAGACATAACAATAAAGAAGACATGGCCGGGCAAGAGAGGCAAGACAGTGATTCTTGCCCTAAATCGAAGTGCAAACAAAGCAATCGGAAGCCGAACTGCACTGAACATCGGCTGGTCACGATGCCCGATCTTTGACGACATCTTTTGGCCCAGATGCACAAGATGCGCCATGCACGGCCACATTGCTCCCGATTGCGATGGCCCCCAGCGCTGCATTAACTGTGGCCAACGAGGTCACTACCAAAGAGAATGTGAAGCAGAATCGCACTGCAACATCTGCGAGACTGAGGGTCGCACGGAGACAGATCATTCTATGATGTCCAGGGAATGCCCGGTATACATAACAAAGGTACAGGCCGAGAAAGGCAAAATTCTAGCTAGACTAAACTAAGAGTACCCAACACACAGGCACAATGGCGAATAGCACTGAAATACAAATAATACAGGTAAATTTAGGCAGGGCATTTAAGGCAAATCAGTCACTAAACAATTTTCAACAAGAAGAAGAATTCGACATATCCGTACTCCAAGAACCATATTCGCTCAACAACAAAATCATAGGGTTTCCGCTAAAGCATAAAGTTATAGCCAACAACAAAGACCCGAAGACAGCCATCATAATACACAAAGAAAATATAACCGCTTTCCCAATTATTATAGAACAAAAACTAATAGCAGTCAAGATAAATAAAGGTGAAAGAGAATTGGTAATTATCAACTGCTACTGTCCTCCGAATGAAAACGTCGAGCTGGCAATGTCAGCAATAGGAAACATTTTACAGAAATTTATAGACATTAACACGATAATAATGGGTGACTTCAACTCAAAACATCAAATTTGGGGAAGCACGGAGACGGATGAGAAAGGTGAAAAAGTATTAGAATTCACAGTATTACACAACCTGACATTATTAAATGCCAAAGAATCACCTCCGACATTTAAAACAAGTAGGGCGAGGGGTTGGATTGACCTCACCATATGTGACGCAAACCTAAACCAGGATATTAAAAGCTGGGAAGTACTTAAAACCTATAATCACAGCGATCACAGATACATTAAAGTTGTTATTAAAAATGAAGAACTTCCAGAGGAATATGGCCTAACGTTAAAAGGGCAAACAAAAGTCATGGAAAAGTTGCAAATTGATCCCTGGTTTGAGGAAGTCCAGGGGAAAATAAACACGAAGGAAAGTATTGAAGAAATAGTGAATACGCTACAC
Organism: Rhipicephalus microplus; assembly: GCF_043290135.1. Taxonomy (NCBI): domain Eukaryota; kingdom Metazoa; phylum Arthropoda; class Arachnida; order Ixodida; family Ixodidae; genus Rhipicephalus; species Rhipicephalus microplus. Next base: position 2,935 of record NW_027465523.1, on the reverse strand, counting down.
GAGAAAATCGAGAAACTTAAGAAGGAATTCAGTAAAAAGAAAAAACCTTCTAAACAAAAACCGAATACTTGGTGGTCAAGAGACCTAGAAATTGAAAGGAAGAGAGTCAGAGCACTACGAAGGAGGTATCAAAAGGCGAAAGGGGATATCAGAGAACAATACAAAAAGGAATACTATAAAGAACATGACACGTATAACAACATGATAGAACAGGCTAAAAACAACAGTTGGAAAACTCTATGTACTAAGGCTACGAAAAATCCATTCATCCTACCGTATAAAATTGCACGAAATAAGATGAAAACCAAGGTTATGTTTAGAAGCATCACAAAAGAAAATGGAGAAGTCACAAAGACTCTTCAGGAAACAATAGAACACATTCTAGGAAATTTATACCCTAACTGCATGGAAAATGACGAGCCAGGACACAGTCAAATACAATCAAGCAACGACACAATAAACAATAACAAACAGGGAGGAAATTGGACATCGGGAGCAGAAATGAGAGAAAGAAATTTACCCAGTGATGACCTCCCATTTACAGAGATTGAAGTAACGCAGATAGTAAAAAATCTGAGGAAAGATGTAACCCCCGGACCAGACAACCTAAAAACTAACCTCATACAAGTGATGTATGAAAGGCATAAGACTTTCTTTGTCAATCTTTTTAATGCATGCTTAAAGCACGGACATTTTCCTCAAAGATGGAAAGAATCTAAAATTATATTGATTCCAAAAGGGAACGGAGAGGACAAATCCGAGGAAAACAAATATCGCCCAATAGCTATTAACTCGATTTTGGGAAAAATATTAGAAAAGCTCATAAAAGATAGAATCTATTATTTCTTGTTTAAAAATCACCATTTTAACAAAAAACAATTTGGATTTACCCATGGGACATCAACAACCACGGCATTGGAAGAAATAATCAAACGAATAAACCAAGCGAAAATTGATAAGCTAAACAGCATGCTAATAGCACTAGATATTAAAAACGCATTCAATTCTATAAAACCCGAAGTAGTTATTCAGAAATTAGAAGAATATAAGTGTCCCAACAACCTAATAAAACTGGCGGACAATATTCTACGGAACAGGAAAATAATCTATGAAACAGATGGAGTAAAAATTAAGAAAACACTAACTTCAGGTTCCCCACAGGGGTCACCTTTAAGCCCACTCTGTTGGAATATAACAATAGGCGACCTATTAGAAACTCAGCTTCAAGAAGGAGTACACATCCAAGCCTTTGCGGACGACGTGGTGTTACACATAAAGTTCCGCTCAAGAAAAGAGGTGGAGGAAAAAGCTACGAAGGCACTAACACTAATAAATCAGTGGGCACATCAAAAAGGAATAACCCTGAATAAGGAAAAATCGGAATATATGATAATCGGAAAGCAGTACATTAGCCATCAACCCCAAATAAAAATCGGACAGGATAAAATCAAAATGGTTAACGAAATGAAAATTCTAGGGGTGGTCTTGGACACAAAACTAACATTCCTCCCACATCTAAAATACTTAAAAAGAAAAGTAGACGAAGTCACGTATAATTTAAGTCGTACAATAAAAGACGACAAACATACAAATAGAAACACACTACAGTTAATATATAAAAGGGGTATAGAACGAATGGTTACATACGCCTCCCCAGCATGGTATAGCCGAAAAACCATTTTTATTAAAAAACTGAAATCAATCCAAAGATTACCTTTATTATTAATAACTAAATCATTCAAAACAACATCAAATCTTTCACTCAACATATTAGCAAACATTCCACCTCTCCATTTGACAATCGAAAAAGAAAACGAATTACACTACATACTTAAGAAAGGAAAGAACTTCACATGGCAACAGAAAGTATACACCGAAAACGAAATAATGAAGAAACACGACCAATGGCAAGATCATCCAGCAAATAAAGTTAGCATACCCTTTGGAACAACAGAGGAAGAAGCAGACTTCAAAATATACACAGACGGATCAAAGAAAGAAAAAGAAACAGGAGCGGCATTTATAATACTAAACAAAGATAACCAAATCCAAACAGTGAAAAAATATAAACTTCCAGAACACAGCAGTAATTACGAGGCTGAGATCATTGCAATCCAGAAAGCAATAGAACATATCTGGCCTCTACAAGCTTTCGTTAAATACCAGCTTTTTACAGACAGCCAATCTGCACTTCTGGCAATAAAAAATCCAGATAACCTAAATCCAATTATTTGTAACATCAGGAAAACCTTAAGCCAAACACAAAGTAAAGATATTAAACTGACCTACGTAAAAGCACACAGTGGGAATATAGGGAACACATTAGCCGACGAATGCGCAAAAGAAGCGAGCAAAGACGGAGAGGAAATATTTGTTCCCATAACGAAAACAGTTATAGCAAAAGAATTAAAGAAAAAGTTAAACGACGAGTGGAATGAATTATGGAAGAAAGAAGGCAAGCATAGCTACACATTTACATGGATAAGAAATACAAATTTCATTCCGCCACATTTTCCAACTAATTACTACACATCACAGGCAATAACAGGACATGGAAGATTTCCATTCTACTTTACACGATTCGGAATACTGCAACAAGCGACATGTTATTGTTCAAACATAATAGAAAGTTTTGACCACTACTTACAGCAATGTCCCATTGTAACAAACGAAAGAAAGGAACTAAAAAGAATTTTAGGACAAAACCTGCAAAATAGAAAGCCAGAAATAATCAAACAAAAAGAAACAATGAAAATACTTGAAACAATGGTGGAAAAGATTAACGAGGCCATCCTACAGTGCTGAAAATTGAAGACAGACGAAAGAACTTGTAAAACTACAAAAGACAACAACTAGTGCTTGTCATGGGAAATGGCTCAAAAGACCGATATTGGAGAGGATACCTCGGCTTTCATTTCCCATGGGCACTGAAAAC
>NW_027465522.1:0-24361 GCF_043290135.1 Rhipicephalus microplus | reverse complement strand
CAAAAGAACAAAACAAAAAAAGCGTTAAGAAATACGAAAAGCGCTTAGCAAGAAATGAGGGAGAGCGGCAATCGCTGCTTCCGTTGATGTCGCGCTCCTGACTGATCAATGCATGTGAAGAGCGTAGTGTCTTGGAATGCATAGTAGAAAGAAGAGCGAAGAAAGGAAGAGGCTCAAAGTGTTGGCCATACAAAATATACTGCAAGCTGGTTAGTGTGAACAGTACAAAGGGTACGGTACCATGTACCTCCTATTTTCACGTGGGAATGCTCAATACTTTGGGCGGGTGCTAAAGGTTTTTCCCGTAACTTTTTCTTTAGGAGTTAATTTGGGCACTTTAGCAGAGCTTGAGCTTGAAAATGTTACCTAATAGCTTTTATTTTTAGGTTTTATTTTATAGGTACACAAATTTGTTAAAATGTTCACCTTTAGTAAGCGTTCCCGAGCTTACAGTGTACTGTCATTGTAACCTCTATGTGAGAAGAAAATGAAGAAAATACAAAATCAAAATTGTTATAAGAGCCATGTAACTTATAAAATATAAGTTGCTTGTCATTGTAGCCTATCTTTAACGTTACCATGATTACAGGGTACATACCGAGCAGAAACATGGTGGCTTACAAAGGAAGTTCAGCTTAAATTTAGTACGGCGCAGCGAGCGATAGCAATGAAAATGATAGGTGTAACCTTAGGAGACAATAAGAGAGCAGAATGGGCGAGAGAACAAACCGGGATCAATAATACTAAAGTATAAATCAAGAAAAAGAAATGGACATGGGGCGGACACGTAGCGCGTTAGCAGAATAACTAACCGTTGGTCATAAAGGTAACTGACTTTATCCAAAGCGAAGGCGAATGCACCAGAGGGAGAAAAAGTTAGGTTGGCTCACGAGACTAAAACGTTCGCAGGTATAACGTGGCAGCAAGAAGCGCAGGACCGGGTTGATTTGCGGATCGTGGCAGAGGCCTTTGCCCTGCAGTGGGCATAGTCAGGCTGATGATGATGGTGATGTTGAAATAACACGCAATAGTTGAAATTTTGGGAGTCATCCATGGAGGGGTCCAGGTAACTAAAAGGTTTACTCTGGATCTCTCCAGATTAGCGCTTTGTCGCATCTGCTCTAGGTGCTCGCTGAATGATGTTTTTTTGTACATGCATATATATAATCCAGGGAAAGTTTTGTTTTGATGGTTTCAAAGCTAGCGCAGCGAAGGCTTAGAGCCGACGTGAACTTTGTGAGTGCTCCAAGGGAAACTTGTCCTGACATCGTGCTGTGCTTGGCAACTATGACTACGCAGGCTCAATGTCACCAAACCTTTAGTATAAGTCACTGTAATTCAACATGTTTTCTTTCATCAGAGTTAATCATATGTAGAGTTACACATGAAAAGGAATGTAATTGAAAACGCGAACCATTTTACGCTTGACCTGCAGCCGATTTAATTTTCGTCCTATTGCAATCAGTATCGAATTATACTACAATGTTTGGTTCGATTATTTAGTATAGCTTTGTGCTGTTTTAGCTGCGAAAAATTAGGGGAGCCCTAAGCTTCGCTTTTTGTTCCGGTGGAGGCGGAAATGCTGCAGTCCTGTCTGCTCAGATTTGGGTGCACGTTAAGGAACCCCAGTCAAAATGATCGAAATTTCAGGAGCCCTTCACTACGGCGTCTCTGATAATGATATGGTTATGTTGGGACGTTTAACCCCACGTATCAATCTATGAAGCTTCTCCTTTAACAGTAGAACGTGGAAAATATAAAATTTACAACACCAACTACTACTACTACTACTACTGCTACTACTACTACTACTACTACTACTACTACTACTACTTCCACCATTTAGTGAACAATCTTTATAGTTTAATGTTAGAAAACAAGTTTAAATTGTGGGTTACTACAATCTATTCGATAAAGTCAAAAGTGGCTCACGCTTGGGAAGCTATCGCATAAGAATCCATTATATCTAGTGGGTATACAGGTATAAAACGCGGAAACCTATGCGCGTGAGATGTTTTCAATCTTGCCATACACCCACTACGTGGTCTCAAGGAAATACACGCAGTAACGTGTGCACTTTTTCTTATGAGTAGCCAGATTTAAGCCACAAACTTGTTGCGAAACAACCTTCAAGTGCCAAAAAACAAGGACAGAAGAGAAAAGTGGACACGCATCCGATGGCGATTTATGTTTGCACAACTCAATATTACCGTGATGTTACCAAAACGCGCATTGGAAGGTATGGGTCCAAACTTTCGCTTATATTTCAGTGAAAACTTGACTCGTGCAGATTGTGAAGTGTTTCGTCACGCTCCCATGGTAAGAAAGGAAACTATAAGTTTGTATAGACACGAAATGGAAAGCTGCTAGTGAGGAAGACAGAAGGCTTTCCTATCGTACGCATCAATACTCAAATGAATCTCGAGAAACTGGTTTAAATATGGGCATTCCCAGCACACGTACATTTGGTAGCTTTTCAAAGCACATTTCGAATATTATTATTGCCTTCACAGCTTTACATGTTAATATCCGCAGCATCCGGGAATACTGAAATCATTTCTGTGCTCTCATCTCTCCTTTCGTTTTTATTGGTGACATATTTGTGCTGACCGAAATTCACGCTTCCGCTGATTGCATTCCATCGTATTTTTTTACTGGTTATGAACAGTTTTCATACACGCGCTCACTACGCAGGAGAAGTACTGTGGCAGCGCATGTAAAATGCACATGCTTGTTATCATGGCGGACGCTTTTCTTTCTGCAAGCAGAAGTTGTCACTTTGCGACTATGCGCTGCGGAGTTATAGACAACTGTATTGTCGATATACGGGACTCCATGTTGCAACGTCCGATTGTTCATACCAGAAGTAGATGCAGCGCTATCATACATCTCTCTTGACGGCAACGTGCTTGTATTGGGTGACCTCAACATTGATACCCTACGCCCTGTTGTGCCACCGTTTACTCACAAGCTCCTTCTTCTATAGAAATCGGGTTTCAAAGGTACTGTATATTCTTTATTCTTTATTCTTTATTCAAAAAAAACCTTACAGGCCCCAGAACAGGGCATTGGGTAAGGGGGGGGGGGAGGAATCAGAATGGTACAGACAGGTAACGTTTACAGGCAGGATCAGTGCAAAAACAAAGAAAACTATGTATATATATAAATGAGATCACATTTTAGGCTATACAGGGTGAGGTACATTTGAGGGAATACAGCACTTGTTGATATGAACATGGCGACAGGGGGATACATTTTAAAATAAAAGACAAGGGGAATATAAAGCACCGTTACGCAATGCACTCAAAATACAAAAACAGGGTCACATGGTGAACAGAGTGAGTAGCTGACGGCGAAATGTATCGGGATTAGATATGGAGGCTATGCAATCAGGGAGGTCATTCCAAAGACGAACGGCCCGAGGCAGTGGTGATGAATTCAATGCATTAGTTGACCCGTATATGCGCATGAAGCTGAACTGATTATGCAGTCTGCGTGAAAAAGAGGGAGGTGTTTGAAGCTGAAGCCGCGTTCGTTTATTAGAGGTAATATATTTCTGGAACAGACAGAGAAGAGCAATATTGCGACGGCTATCCAATGACGGCAGCTGAAGGTCTGATTTAATTTGCGTTACGTTTGACGTGATGTCGTAGTTTCGTGATATGAAGCGGGCACCTCTATTTTGAATCCTTTCTACCATAATAATCAAGTAGTTTTGATGAGGAGACCAAATTGCTGAGGCGAATTCTAATATTGGCAGAATAAAGGTAAGAAAGGCTAGTTTTCGAATATTAGTAGGGGAATTTCTCAAGTTGCGGCGTAGGTAGCCCAGTGAACGTGATGCTTTGGCACAGGTAGACTCGATATGTGAGGCCCATGAAAGATTCTCTGTGAGAAGAACACCTAGGTATTTGTAGGAAGAAGTGTGGGAAAGCATGGTATTGTTCAAGTAATAGGAGAATTCAGAGTTTACGTGTTTACGGGTGAAAGACATTACCTCGCATTTTGTTAAGTTCAGTTTCATAAGCCACTTGTCGCACCAGTTACAAATATGGTTGAGATCTGCTTGAATGGTTAAGTGGTCATTACTGGAGTTTATAGAACGGTATATTATACAATCATCGGCAAATAGACGCATGCAAGAAGTAATCTCGGAAGGTAAGTCATTAATGTAGATCAAAAATAGTAAGGGCCCAAGGACGCTGCCTTGCGGTACGCCCGAACTAACAGAAGAAAAAGGGGACGCAAGATTGTTAACAACAGTGAACTGCTGTCGAAAAGAAATGAAGTTTCGAATCCAGGTTAATGTTAAAGAATCAAGTCGTAGAGCAGATAGCTTAGAGATTAGTCGGCAATGGGGCACACGATCAAAGGCTTTAGAAAAGTCCAGAAAGATACAGTCCGTTTGAAGGTTGCTGTTCATGCTTGAGTGTAAGTCGGTGGTGAATTCAAACAGTTGTGTGTCACACGAAAATCCCTTTCTAAAACCATGCTGATTAGGAAAGAAAAAATTGTTCGTATCGAGGTGATTGTACACGTGTGAACTGATTATGTGCTCAAGCATTTTGCAGCATATGCAAGTTAAAGATATGGGTCGGTAGTTGTCAGGCGAGTGAACATCTCCAGTTTTGTGAATTGGTTTTATCTTTCCTATTAACCAGTCGTCCGGTAGCATGCCAGATGTTAGAGATTGGTCAAAAATTTGGCATAATATTTTGCTTGATATGGGGAGGGTGTTCTTTAGTATCTTGGAATTAATGTTGTCAATACCGGCTGATGTGGATAATTTTAGGTTGTTAATGAGTGATCCAATGCCTCCAACAGTGACAGTAATGGGTTCCATATAGGCGGCGTCAAGTTCAGGAAAAGTAGGCACATTGGAAGAATCTTCCTGAGTGAAAACAGATGAGAAGAACCTGTTGAAAACAGAGGGACAACCGGCGATAGGAATAGGTATTTTGTCAGTTCCATGTAAAGTAATAGTGTTAGTATCTCTGACCGGAGATATAGTTCGCCAAAATTTTTTGGGATTAGACTGAAGCAGGGAAGGTAGGTCTTGCGAGTAATATTTATCTTTAGCTGAGGTTATTGCTGAGCAGTAGGTTTTCAAACAGTGCCTGTATGCCTGCCATGACATTCAACGACACGTAAACACTTTTTTATCTGGAAAGTTGGTGAAATCTTGCATTGAGCACAATAATGAACGTTGTTCCAATCTGATAAGACAGGCAGCTGTCATTGAAATCAAAATCGCTGATCAATATTTTATCTGCTACTTTATCTCAAACTGCTCGAAACATCAAAAAAAAATTGGTAGATCCCACGTGCAGTGGGAATCGATGATATGCGAAGCACGAATTCGAAAGGTTGATATGCAATTTTAAAGTCAGCACAACGTTACGAGGTGGATGTAAAGATGCCGTACATGACTTCCGTGTCATGATTATCATGTTTGGATGTGTCGTTTGCATTTGTCATCTATCACGTCACGTGATAGCAAATTAGTATATGTGGAGCTAGCAAAATGGCCGTGAGCACGCTATGAGCGTAGTATGTTGTCATGTTCTTACATGACACGCGTTTCAGAATTATCTTGTTTGCACCAGTCATATATTTCGTCATCCATTGACTTCACGTAAAACCAAATTTAGTATATGTGGAGCTTGCAAAACGGCCACGAGCGCATCATGAAGGGCCCAATATACTCCAATGTAGCATTGACGGACGCGCACGCTGAACAAAACAACGCTACGTTAGAAAAACGCGAGCACTCTGCATTCTGACGCCAGGCGCGACTAGCTTCCGTCCGCGCGGCCCGACGGCAACCGGCGCGAAAGGTGACATGCTGCATTTCGCGCCGATGCGTTACCCAGACAACACTGCCTCTCCCTCTTTTCGTGACGGAGGGACGCTGGACGCACTGAAACGCGCATGGGTCAAAACAACGCAGCGCGGCGCGCACCTGCGAGTATATGGCAGGACTGACGCCTGGCGTGGCAACGCCGTTGTGACGCGACGAAATTAACGCCGGTGAGCACGTGCACCACGTCACGTCGAAATGTATTGGCGCCTTGTCTGTGGCATGCAGTCGTGTTTTCATATGACACGCATCTCATTATTATCGTGTGTGCACGAGTCACATACCTCCATCATCCATTCACGTACCGTAATACCAAATTCGGTATATCTGACGCTAGCGAAACGGCCGCGAGCGCATAATGAGTGTGGCATGCAGTCATGTTGTTATTTGACACTCATGTCATGATATTCATGTTAGGGTCTGTCACTTGTGTTTGCCGTGCATTCATGTCATACCATGTCAGTTTTGCAACATGCCATGTGAACGAAACCGCCAGAAGATCTGCAAGACAATGAAATGAAATTCATGACATTTATGACATACCAATATTAATTTTCATGTCATGACTAGTGAAATATGTCCTTCATACAGTCATGTTATGCCATACCAAGTTTGGTATTGATACGATTATCGAAACGGCCAGGAGAGCTAAAAGTCGTAGGCAGCTAGATAGATAGATAGGCTCACAGTCTCCGAAGTTCGCTAAGAAATGCCTCGCATTTAAAAGAAATGGTACAAAAAGATATTTCTATTGTTGATCCAAGCCTTCGCTACGACTGTATTGCTAGCCATGACTGACACTCTTTGTATGTACTGTTTCTCCAACTAACCTAACGACACTTTTGTACAGATACTGTGCAACTACAAAAGAAAATGCATGTGCAGTGTAAGAATACGATAACACCAAGAGAAGAACAAACGGCTGTCGCCACAAATATTAGCTGCAATCAAGAAGAAGAGCCTTTTGTGGACTCAAGCAAATTGGGTACCGACCACCCTGAGTTACTATACAAACTTTTAATATCCAGAAGTCGAGGGAACGCCATGATCTGGGTGGTTAAGCGGAATTACCTAAGGTTTAAATTTAATGAAACTTACTCGAACATGAAAGATAAGACGCCGGAAATAAGTAAATTTGAAGTGTATCTAAACGTTGTGGCCATTTGTGATGAACTCACCACGGCGAATGACTTCAATACTTCTTTCTTTTTACGCCTCTCTGGTAATGCTAAATCGCACCCCAAAGTATGTACTTTAAAATACAGCTCATGCGCATCTGCGCATCTGTCGTCTATTTTAGAATGTTATCTTGATTTCATTATTTTAATTTTAAGTCGAGAAAAAATCACTAAGTGTTGACGGAATTCAGTAATGAGTTATGCAGGAACTTTCATGCTATTAGGCGTGTATTGTTTACGTTTCTCAACTATAATGTGGGAATTAAAATTATCCCAGCAGAAAAAAAATGCTTCAAACGTGCTTCTGTTCAAGATAGCTGCACGAAATAAGTCAGATTTTCACTGTCTTAAGTTTGTTTCACTTTGCATCTCTCAAACACTCTAAAAACGTCGCGCAAGCTGTGTTTACGTACATTGATGTCAATTACACAATATCAGATGGTCAACATTGTTTTATGCTGTGTAAAAGCACAGAAGACATCCTAGTGGATATTTCAGACGTTAAAAATTCGACTTTCGAAGCTAACCAGGAGTATGTACTCTATTTGTAGAAGTTGGCAAGGCTACTGATAGCGTCTGTCAATTGTATTGTATTAACGAGACTCTCTATTGCTAGAATTCGTGAGCCTTTTTTTAAAGGTACTTGCTAAATTTTGAGATTATAGAACACATTTAGTATTCATAGGACAGTGCCATAGCAATACAACCCTTATAAAAGCCGTACTGCCACAGGTCTCAATGTTATGTCCACCTATTTTCAACCCATATGTTAATGATTTTGCCGTGGCTGTATCTGGGTAGTTGTCAAACCTTACTGAGTCAGTCAGTGAGAGAGAAAATCATTCTGCAGACCCAATGCACAATCAACGTTATCCGAAGCATGTGCGGGGAAGGTGATCGTGTTGTAATTTTCCACTGAGTGACATGCTATGAAATAACGCTGAAAATATGAACAATTCTTGCACGCACAGATATATCTTGGAGCGTTGCAGATGTTTATATAAGTCATTTGCACTTGCACTACGATGCCTTCAAGAATATGAGTATTAGCAACACCAGAAGTGGTAGGCTGATATGAAGCACCAGTGCCCGCGAGCATGGTAGTCCTAGACACTGCTACATAAACGAACTTCAGCGCGTGGCAGCTCACTGCACTTGACGTTAAACTGGCGCGACGGCTGCATGATATGAGTACATATGAACTGTTTATAAAATTGAAGAGCCCCCAGCACTGCATCTACAATTGACGTTTGATGAACACTAGGGTTTACTTGAAAGGTAGTTCCGAGACCTGGTGTGGCTCGGTGTTGGAACACTTGATTGCCACACTTAATGGTTGGGTTCGATTCCTGCTGCGACGCTTACTTATAATATTTGCAATTGTTGGGACAACGCTGCGGATGTCAGGTTTGTCTTAACGCTCAAGCGTTAAAATTGACCCTATGTGTTCTCGTCGTTCCTGGGTAAATACTTGTCCTCGGGTATGTGCCACTGTCTGGCGGTAAGTGTTTGAAAATGTACGTTATGGGATTTCGATAATATGCATGTCTTGACGAGAGCGACATAATGGTCAAACCAATTTACCCTCCCATGCTAAGCTTGGTTCGCGCCAAGCTATGGGATGATCATGAGGGCACAGAGACGTAAGCGAATAGATAGATAGATAGATAGATAGATAGATGGATAGATAGATAGATAGATAGATAGACAGATAGATAGATAGATAGACACGCAAATAGACGCAAAATGTACTGGCAGTATGCAAAGAATCGCTTCACATTTAAAGCATTAACAACGCGTGCTTCATCGCGCGTAACACTTTTGATGGTTGCACGTAAAGGTAATAAACTTTATTGCACCCTTCAAGATTGATGGAGGAGGAGGTGTGTCCTCTGCCCCCGTTCCTGCCCAAGGCATCGACCAGAACTCCTTAGGACTGGGAGGCGGTCATGTTAATAACGATGACTTTGTTGTTCTTCGGAATCGTGGCTGAATAATATGGCTTACCAGATTTTGAATACAGAACTATAACGTGCCGAAAAACGCTATAAAACGCGCACCTGACTAATCTCTGAATAGTCTAGCCTGCCATCCCGATCATAGGCATGCTAGATAGCCAGAATCGATCTTAATGCACAGAACTTCACACGAGTGCGTTCTACTTGTCCATAGTGAGCTTCGGGCCCAACGACCCACACTGCCACAGCGCATGGCACAAAGTAGCAGCCTCACCACAGGCTGCACAAGATCAATTTAAGTAAATGTCCGGATACGTGCTACTTAGGGTCGCTAGTGAGAAAAATGTTTTCGGGATGTATATTGGTGGCGCACGTTTCTTGTGTTATTTATGCCACGTGCTGTTGATAATACTTGACACAAACTCGTGTTGTTATGTCAGTACTGGCATCAATGAAGTTATAGGAAAACTAGAGAGAGCCCCGACGTAGGTGGCTACAAAGGTTAATAGGCAGAAACTATAACAAGCCTTCAGTTGACTGAGAAAGACTTCACATTCAGACGAAAATATTTTTACCATTGCATGCCTAGGGGAAAACGCAATGGTCGAGACGTAAGTGACTTCACACTATATCAATAAAAAAAACGTTCTCGAAGAACCCGGACAGAAGTTTAAAATGTAGACGTTCCTGAGAACAAAATAGAGGCTCAAGTATTTCCATGAGATTTGGTGGTGCTTGAAAACTTGAGCTAATCCATCTTCGAAGACAACTTCTTTGTTTTTTGTGTGCCTGACAATCAAACAAAATATGCTTATTGTTTCTTATCCCCGAAAGCAGAGACAGTATAACCTGGTAGTGAAATCAGCGTGAAACGTGAAGCTATTCATGACTGCCGGGTTCAGGCGGAGCCGGTTATAGGCTTTCTCAAGCATAGAGGCTCATAAAATTGTCGCCAAGGAACTCTGGCAGTACGATTGTTGAGCGACCTTGTGAATGATAGGCAGTACACGGATTTACCTAGTCTTCATGTTTGCACGCTTCGAACGCAATTATGGCTTCGTTTATTGCTGTGTTTTGTTTTTTTTCCAATGTAAGAACGAATCATTGTGAATATCGTAAGGTGATTTGAAATAGTGAGCCTAAAAGGCGGAAGTAGTGAAGTGCGACTGGTGAATGTTTGCTGATTGTCGTTTTCTGACAAAGCAACTTTAAGCCACGCGAGGCCAACTGGAGCCGAAAGTACGAAAATTGGAGAATTAGTTTACTACGCATCATTCCCATGGCCGCTGAACCGCTGGGCGTGGAGGTCCTATAGACACTAGCGCCAAAGTTCCTCTATTGTGAAAAAAAACTCTGTGGCCTCAAGGTGACGAGGAATATGATACAGAAGTACTGATTTCAAGTAGGGTCTATGGGCTGGAGAAATATCTTAAGGTGAATGTCACTAACGGCCATTTTTGGCGACCCGGTGTCACGGCAATGAACGGGCGCCGTACTTCCCCACTGACCGTGGGAACGGCGGGCGCATGAAAGGGAGCCGAGAAGTGCAGAATGGGGTGCTCGTCCTCGAACGTCGCCGCCGACGTTTGATCCTTTTGTAACTGTGGCGGCGTCTGCAAGGCCGTAGAAGGCCGCGATGTACCCCGAACAAGAATTAGACTACGAGACGCACCGGCTGAGAGCCAAACGGTTTGACCGTGCCCACGGGGAAAAGCGTGGGAAAACCTCTGGTGGGCTAGCCGTATGACAACAACCCAACAGGTTGTCACTCTCGCTAGTTGAGGGCCCTCTCCCAATTAAAAAGGGGTGGGGTCAATATATTTTTGGGGCGGAGTTTCCATCAATGAAAGGCGCATGATTGGACCCATGTAGAGGTCTCTTGTTCTCAAGAAAGAGAGCGAGGAGACACGAGAGGGATTTAAGCGCAGGATTTTGCCCTGCTAGGCAGACTAGTCGCTGACCAACATGGTGTAGAAACAGATCAACAAGCATCTCTTCTAGAAGTTTTTAGTGTGGCTCTGTATCGGCTGGCCACCTAAACTTAGCTGTTCGTCTAGTTGTGACACGATATTAATGTCTGCAACGTAGACATCGGGACTTCGCCTCGAGTTAGCTCAACCTGCTCGAAGTCACCTGCAAGCACTAGCCTCCCGGAGCCACCAGCGTTGCAACACCGCCGACATCGCAGTCGTGCCAGAACTCTCTTCGACTTCTCGCATCCGATCGTCGGGGACGCAACGCTGCCGGTCGTCACACGTATGCCTTCACCTGTTTATATCTTCAAACTTTACTACTCCGTAGTTTTATTGTTGTTAGTTTGTGTAGTTTGTAATAGTTGTCTCGCGTAAGCTGATTTATTGTTTTTATATGTATTTTTAGTTGTAACAAGTGCTGATGTATTTTGTTAGTTGTATTGAAGTGTTGTACTAGATCCCGTGTGCTGCAATATCACTAGAGTAAAGTTTGTTTTGTTTTCTCACGTCTCTGAACTCTTCACTGTCTCTGCTTGCGTACGGAACGAACGAACCTACTGTCGTTCCCGTCGCCGACTTCGCGCTGGCGACGCGAGAGTGGCAGCTTGTAACAGTGAAAGATTCAGTAAATAATTCATTCTTCCGAAGGCGTACTTCTTGTTATTGTGCATGTATCTGAGTTGGTGGAGGACGAGCACTTTCCCCAGATGTAAACCGCTGTATGCCATCAGGTCATTTTTGTTTTTTTCCGTATGCGCCACAGTGGGTAGGGTTACAATGAGACACGATAGTGTGACAAAAAACATTTGCCATTGTAGCGACCGGGATTTGGGGCACCGGAGATCTGGTATCAAGATATCGATGCAGGAGGAGGTTGAAATGCATAGAGAGTGCTTATTCACATTATTTACATGGCACGGGCTCTCTGGCCTGAAGTTCTAGTTTGAAAGCTCTACATTGAAAAAGGCTATCTTTCGAACAAGCTCCGTGAACCACTCTAAGCAGCCCGCGAGGGCTGATTAAATACAGTCTCATCTCCCGAGATCCCTAGATCAGTGAACAGGTCCATACACAACTGGCCATTAACATGTCTTGCAGCGCACACGAGTCTCATTATGCCGGCACCACCCCTGCCCCCAACAAACACACATAAACGAAACACGTGTATGGTTCCGGCGATGCTGCATCCTTCGGCGAATCTTGCTTGAGCGGGGTGACACGAGTCTGTCATCTCGCCACTCTTGCCGACCATCCATGCTTTGTCGACTGGCAGTCACGACGATAGTTATAGCGCGAGAACAAAACAACGACACAGAGACAAGGACACGAAAGACACGAGCGCTAACTTCCAACTGAGTTTATTGCGCAGAGCACGAAAATATATAGACGAGACAGTGACCATGTGATGAAAACCATATGGCACAAGAGCTGAACATGAGTAAGAAAACCAAAAACAAACAACACAAATACAAAGGCACTGAAAAACAGCAAAGAAAAAACCTAGAAGAAACCGAAACAGAAAGTAAAGCTACCTGCCTGGACCGAATCCTTAGAGGAACCTGCGTTCCTTCTCGAACAAAGCCACGGAGGGCTTGCTAACACAAGGCACCTGTTCGCGTGCCATTTGCACAGCCTCGACAATGACCCGGGTGCTTACATCTCTGTGTTTGTACAACGTCGCTGTTTCCTCGAAGAGAGGAACACACTTGCACTCAGTGCAGTGCTGGGCAAGAAAACCATCTTTCCCGTTTTTAACATTGTTCGCGTGCTCTCTCAGCCGATCGTTCAGACACCTTCCGGTCGTTCCGACATAACAAGCACCACATGAAAGGGGGGTCCTATAGACGACTTCCCTGGAGCAGGCCGCATACCTGTTTCGATGTTGAACTCTGCAATCTGTTGATGATTTCGTTTTCAGGGGGTTGGTAGATTTGGTGAAACTGATTAATTTGAACGGTGCCGAGAACAGGACACGAACTCTAACACGTTTTCCGATTTTTTTGAGCCTATCTGATATCTGGTGTATGTATGGAATCACGGCTATCCTTTCACGTTTTGTATCCGTGTTGCTCAGATTCTGTCGCGTCCTCTGCTCTGCCTTATTAGTCCGCAGGATTGTCTCCGCAACAGACGCGATAAACGCCTCGTTGAAACCTGAAGCCTTAAGGCGGGAAACTTGAGCTTTGAAGCTCGCAGAGATATTGTGGGCGCATGACCTATTTAAAGCATTCTCAAGGCAGGTTCGTGCTATGCCTCGCTTAACTATCTTACCGTGAGCAGAAGAAAAGGGAAGTAGAAGTTTCTGCGCACGTGGTTCATAACACCAACAGATGTGCTGTGAGCTAAAAACCAGATTTAAATCCAAAAAGCGTAATTTGTCATTATGGGGCATTTCATGTGTCACCACAAGAGACTTCAAACAATTTTCGAACACGCCTATAGTTTGAGTGGCCAACGAGTGAAACATAGAAGCCTTACAATTTAGAATAACACAGAAGTCATCCACGTATCTAAATATTTTGACGACATGCGAGCCTTCTAACTTTTCCTGCAGTTTTTTGCCCATTTTTGTCAATAGAAGATCACTGAGTAGAGGTGCTATGCATGAACCAATTGAAACACCCTTTTTCTGCAGACAAATGCAATCATTCCATTGAACGAAAGTAGACGTAAGATACAGCAAAACCAGGTCAAGAAAATCTCGCGAACTAATGCCAGTTTTTAATTGGAAGTTCAATTCCCCGAAAATTTCTATGTTATCCCTTATACATTATAGTACCTCATCGTGAGGCAGAGAGTAGTATAGGTCCTTTATGTCAATTGAAAAACCGACAAGATTAGATTGATTTGACTGGTTGAAAAATCCTATCAGAGCCTGCGAGTTTTGGATCACAAATGGGTCGTCAATCTTTAGACACGGCCAGGTGAAGCACGGCCAGCCGTAGCTGGCCGTGCTTCACCTGAGGATTCAGACAGGTGCATCTCAGAAGGCGTCGACGTGCTCCTACGGGGTAAGCCTACCAGCAACAGCCTTCCAATGCGGAAGACGACCAAGTTTCTTAGAGACATTGTACTTTTTGTCGTGCCGTCAGATAAGGAGGGTGGTTTCGCCGTTCTTCCTAATTACTTGTACCTGGAAAAGGCGGTCATAGCTATCGAATCTGTTTTCGAATGTTGTACCGACATTCGTCTAGATAGGGTAAAAACGCAGGCCAGGGAAATGTGTCGTAAACTAGAGTTAAAACAGTTAGCACAGCACATTAGCAAAAGTGACAAAAATGGGCTCAGCATGTTTTTTTCTGCCAAAACACATAAGGTTGACATGGCCTTCCGTGTCATTGTGACAGAAAGTGGTACGTGGCAAAAGCAACTCGGCTTGTTTATTCAGACCCATCTAAAGTGTCTAAAGATTGACGACCCATTTGTGATCAAAAACTCGCAGGCTCTGATAGAATTTTTCAACCAGTCAAATCAATCTAATCTTGTCGGTTTTTCAGTTGACATAAAGGACCTATACTACTCTCTGCCTCACGATGAGATACTAGAATGTATAAGGGATAACATAGAAATTTTAGGGGAATTGAACTTCCAATTAAAAACTGACATTAGTTCGCGAGATTTTCTTGACCTGGTTTTGCTGTATCTTACGTCTACTTTCGTTTAATGGAATGATTGCATTTATCTGCAGAAAAAGGGTGTTTCAATCGGTTCATGCATAGCAACTCTACTCAGTGATCTTCTATTGGCGAAAATGGGCAAAAACAGCAGGAAAAGTTAGAAAGCTCGCATGTCGTCAAAATATTTAGATACGTGGATGACTTCTTGGTTATTCTAAATTGTAAGGCTTCTATGTTTCACTCGTTGGCCACTCAAACTATCGGCGTGTTCGAAAATTTTTTGAAGCTTCTTGTGGTGACACATGAAATGCCCCATAATGACAAATTACGCTTTTTTGATTTAAATCTGGTTTTTAGCTCACAGCACATCTGTTGCTGTTATGAACCACGTGCGCAGAAACCTCTACTTCCCTTTTCTTCTGCTCACAGTAAGATAGTTAAGCGAGGCATAGCACGAACCTGCCTTGAGAATGCTTTAAATAGGTCATGCGCCCACAATATCTCTGCGAGCTTCAAAGCTCAAGTTTCCCGCCTTAAGGCTTCAGGTTTCAACGAGGCGTTTATCGCGTCTGTTGCGGAGACAATCCTGCGGACTAATAAGGCAGAGCAGAGGACGCGACAGAATCTGAGCAACACGGATACAGAACGTGAAAGGATAGCCGTGATTCCATACATACACCAGATATCACATAGGCTCAAAAAAATCGGAAAACGTGTTGGAGTTCGTGTTATGTTCTCAGCACCGTTCAAATTAATCAGCTTCACCAAATATATCAACCCCCTGAAAACAAAATCATCAACAGATTACAGAGTTCAACATCGAAACAGGTATGCGGCCTGCTCCCGGGAAGTCGTCTATAGGACCCCCCTTTCATGTGGTGCTTGTTATGTCGGAACGACCGGAAGGTGTCTGAACGATCGGCTGAGAGAGCACGCGAACAATGTTAAAAACGGGAAAGATGGTTTTCTTGCCCAGCAATGCACTGAGTGCAAGTGTGTTCCCCTCTTCGAGAAAACAGCGACCTTGTACAAACACAGAGATGTAAGCACCCGGGTCATTGTCGAGGCTGCGCAGATGGCACGCGAACAGGCGCCTTGTGTTAGCAAGCCCTCCGTGGCTTTGTCCGAGAAGGAACGCAGGTTCCTCGAAGGATTCGGTGCGGGCAGGTAACGCGAACAGGTGCCTTGTATTAGCAAGCCCTCCGCGACTTTGTCCGAGAAGGAAGGCAGGTTCCTCGAAGGATTCGGTGCGGGCAGGTAGCTTTACCTTTCTGTTTCGGTTTCTTCTAGGTTTTTTCTTTGCTGTTTTTCAGTGCCTTTGTATTTGTGTAGTTTGTTTTTGGTTTTCTTGCTCATGTTCTGCTCTTGTGCCATATGGTTTTTATCACATGGTCACTGTCTCCTCTATATATTTTCATGCTCTGCGCAATAAACTCAGTTGGAAGTTAGCGCTCGTGTCTTTCGTGTCCTTCTTGTCTCTGTGTCGTCGTTTTGTTCTCGCGCTATAACTATCGTCATGCCATACCAACTAGCCCAAGCTGCCACACTTCTAAGTGGCAGTCACGGTCTAGGCGCCTCCGAGGGGCCATGTCGGGACATCTGGTGCTGATTGGAGCGTTGCCGGCTCATCAGTCCGAGACGCACAGCGTGAGGGTCTGAAATCTGTAATCGGTGGAAGCTTGGTACTGTGGCTTTTACCAGGGCACGAAGACGCCACGTGTCGCACCTTTGCGCGGACCCGAAAGGCAATGGTGCTCCCTAAAGCAATTTGAACCGCGCCGCGCCCAGCACATGGAAACAGCAGCGCATCTTGGCCCTGCTCCTTATCTCCACAAAATGACGAGGCGGCTGCCTTTCTTTCTTTCTGGGAGCCGCGGCAAAAGGGCCGCCCGCCAAACACAACAGCTCGTCCACCGGCGGGAAACTAGTGATCTGAGGGTGACCAGCCGTGAAGGTTGCCCGAAGCGTCGTTCTTTGGTGGCGTCATCCCATCTACTGCCGATGACGCAATACGGCAATCTTCAGTCATCCATGGGCATTTCCTCTCTGGGATTACACAGACATATACAAAACCACAGACAAGGGAGAGCACCCTGCCCACACTTGAGACACACTGAGTCCGAAAATTTTCTAAAACCAACCTTCATAAGTATTTTAATCAAACACAAAGCAGTAATCGGATCAGTTTTCTGAGATTTTGCCGAAGCTTCGAATCCCAACACGAGAATAATATTCCCCTAAACTGTTTTTAAGAAAATAAACAATCAATCAATGCGCTCTCCGTGGCATACTTGTGTACCAGCGTTAGTAATTCACTATAACTTACCGGGCCTCATACTCCTAATATGAAGCCTTTTGCTTCACCCTGTCTTTTAGTCCCCAAAATTTTGTGCCGCCAAAGCTAGTCGTCAAATTCCTTAGAGCCGAGAAAGAGATAACTGTCATGCTGCACCTGTATGAGAAACATCCACACTACATGTCCGCAAATGCACGTTATAGTGATCCTGTGTGGATTAACGACTAATTAAGACTTGCGGTTACCGTCATCACATAAGCGACACATTAATTCCCAAACCAATGAACTCACTGCTTTCTTTACGTCCATACCGGACACATGCGGAGGAAACAAAACTAATAGAAAACTATCACATGAATTCTGAAAACTGACAAAAAATATTCTTGCGTTTTTGCACTCACTCAGAATCTGCTTCTAACGTCACTCTTATTCGACAAACGCTCCTAGGTGTGTCGTTATGCAACTGTATCGCGCTTGCCTTTAAAACCAAAACGTACACTGGTTGAGAAATAAACAAATCCTAGAACTTGTTACCTAAACGCTATCTAGTAGCCGAGATACTTGAACTGTTGCAAGACCAAAAATAAGAAACAGTCAAAACTTCGAAACAACACAAACAAGTCCGCTAGCTGCCTTTTAAAATACTCACGGTTTTTACTCAATTTCGAGACGAACGCGTACTGGTCGAGCCCTGGGGTCTTTATTGGCGAACGGGGAACAGAACAATGGCAAAACCCATTCGCTCCACCTCCGAGCCCTGCTAAGCTCCTCGCTGGCGACCTGCATTGTTCCCCTCGCTGGGCCACTTCTTGGGAGCCAGCGAGTTTGCACTCCCGTGTCCCATCAAACGTGCCGTGGATAGGATGACGGGAGGCTGATTGTTCCGTTCCTTTTGTCTGCATTTCCAGCCGACGCACCCTTCCTTTTCTCCTCGTCCGGCGGCTCGGACGCATGCAACCCAACTTCCGCGTGATGACAAATGCCTCATTCGGCTAACTACGCTGAAACATTTACCGGCTTTCTTCAAGGGGGTTGTGCTCTTTGTGGCACTCCTGCCTTTACGACGCCGCTTCCGTCTACGCCTCTTGGTGAGAATTTCTGACCTTTCCATTCACATGTCTTTCTCGCCAGTACTGTGGCTCATTTTGTGAGCTGTCTTGCCCACACAGTCTGAATGAATTGCGCACAAACCATCTTCTCCCTCACTCTTCCGACTGGCAGACAGCATAACAGATTTCTAAACCCTGCAGCTGTTTTCTTCCGACGAAGCTAAATCGCATTCCAGGGAGCTGCCCACAACTGCATTGCACTCACTAATCTCTACTTTCGCTTCAACTCCTGATTTCACCCCGGCTTTCCTGGTTAGCGGGTAGAAATCCTTTTGGAGACCACATGCAGGATCTACCGTGGTGACACACGTGAACTAAGCTCAACTATTTGGGAGCTGCCCATAAATACGCTATCCTGCGTGACTTCTTCACACTCTGCTGGCCTAATGCTGGTGTTCTTGCCTAGTGGGTCAAAATCCTCTTGGACTATGCTGGCAAAATCCGACATAGGCACACTCTCACTTGTTGTCTGTGCCAGATCCTCTACAACTATCGTAGCTGTTTCACCGAAATTCCCCTAGCACAGCACTTCGCCACATTTACTCTTGCCTTCGGCAATCTCTCCTCTACGCAGCTGCTTTTGCAGCTGTAACAACCTCGGTTCATTCTTGAACCTACCGCTATCCTCGTAAGTGTTGGCTTTTCCTGTGGCTCCGATTACCACCGCACTCAAGTACTCCTCGCACTTCTCGTGTGCTACCTGTACTGATTGACCACTCCTCTGCTTCACATCTAACCTGTGTTCTAGTCTTTCACATTCGCGTTTGAACCTTTCTTCCTCCTCAGATAATTCTTGCATCGCCTTCCTATATTCTTCCTCCTTTATTCTATGTTTCTCTATGTATTCCTGTTCCAATAAATAAGTATTCCTCAAGTGCTCAATATCGGCCTTGCTACTTTTGCTTTAGAGAATTTCTTCACAGCGTTTAGATGCAGTCATATTGTCACGGGCTAAGTAGATGCCCGAGGATGATGACGACGAGGTGCTGAACGTGAACGTTCTCGGAAAGCAGCAGCATTGTACGCATTTGCTCGCCAGTATATTTGCCAGTACGCATTTGCTCGCCAGTGTACACTTATTCCCCGTAACATCATTGGTGGAAGGTGCGGGGTACCACTCACTATACAGCCCAACAAGCTGGATCTTCGCAGCGGACGGCGCATTGCAGCTACCACGATGACTGAACAGGCTACTCAATGTCAACAAGATCCGTCAGCCCCGCAGCCGATCGCTGTTATGCAACCTCGTGACCCAGGCCCATTCAACGGCACAAGTGGCATAGACGTCGATGACAGGCTGGTTCTATATGAGCGCGTCAGCAGCAGCAACCGTTGGGATTGGACGCTTATGTTGGCGAGCATTATCTTCTACTTCATGGCACGGCAAAACTCTGGTCCGAGACACATCAAGAAGAGTTGACTAGCTGGGACGTCTGTAAGCAGAAATTGTGCTATCTATTTGGAAAACCCATCGGACGTCAAGTGACCGCAAAGAAAAAGCTTGCGACTCGTGCCCAGACATCCACAGAGCCGTATATCGCGTACATCCAGGACGTATTGGCTTTGTGCCGCAAGGTCGACAAGGACGTGCTCGACGAGGACAAAGTCGGACACATCCTCAAAGGAATTGCCGATGACGCCTTCAATTTTCTCCTGTGCAAGGACTGCTCGACGGTGGAGTCGGTCATCGAAACATGTCGTCGCTTCGAACAGGCAAAAAGTAGGCGCATAGTTCACCGATTTGACCGCCTTCCCAATACGGGGGCTACGTCCTCTTGCGAAGACGCAAGAGGGCGTCTTCGCACTACACTACATCACTACATCAACCACCGCCGAAAACGTTACCAGAATAGTCCTTCGGGAACTCGAGGCTATGGCACCCGCTATGTCTAGCGTCAGTGCGCCAGGACACAACCTCGATGCTGTTTCAATGATACAGGCCATGGTTCGCCAAGAGATCGCGAATATGGACATTTCGCCACCTCATCAAAATGCCCCTGCTACTTCCAGTTCGGCTCCAGTCGTTGCGGCTGCCACTCCGAAACGCACGTTCGCGCCACGACGAAACCGAGCTGAATGGCGCACTCATGATGATCGGCCGATATGCTTCACGTGCCATCGGATAGGACACATCGCTCGCCATTGCCGCAGCCGTTGGACCTCATCACCTCGAACGAGCTTCTATGATTGGGGGTCTCGCTCTGAACGTGCACCTTATGCCCCGTCCTACCGTGCTGAGACAGGTGCAGAGCATAATCCAGAACGATGGACCAGCCGCTCGCTATCGCCCGTGCATCGTCAGTCCTGCTCGCTCCAACCCCGCCGTTCTCGGTCTCCCTACGACCGTCGCTCGGAAAACTAGCCGGTGCAGTCCCCGGAGGTGACGCTGCATACACGACTCGGACTGCAAATTCTCTGATTGCTCCCGACCAGCGGTGCAACCTTCTTACAATTCTCGTTGATGGTTTACCTGTAATTGCTCTTATTGATACCGGTGCACAAATATCTGTGATGAGCTCAGACCTCCACCACCGCCTCCAAAAAGTTCTGACGCCTGCGATTGCACCTACTGTTCGTACAGCGAATGGGAGTACTTGTGCTGTGCTTGAAATGTGCACTGCGCGATTAACGATTTCTGAGCATCAAACTTCAGTTCTGTTCGCTGTACTGGAAAAGCGCCCTCATGACCTCATCCTTGGACTCGACTTTCTTACTTCACACGCTGCGCTCATTGACTGTTCCAAAGGTCGTCTTCGGCTCGAACTACCATCCTTCTCAGAGACCGTCTCTACCAGCCCACCTCGTCTCCACTCTGTCGATTTCCTCAGACTTCCACCGCAAGCCACAGTCCAAGTCCAACTCTCGCCATATCCTCCAGTACCCGATGATGATTATGTTGCTGCCCCAATTTCTGACGTGACCATGACACGTATTGTTGCACTGCCCAACACGGTGCTTACCATTAAGGACAACCGACCTTCATTTCCCGTCCTCAATTTTGGCTTCTCAGCACAAGTTAATCCTCGCGGCATGTCACTTGCGCATCTGACACCACTGGTTGACCACACAGTTTCCGCCCTAACCACCGATTCGCCACCCGATTTTTCATCAACGTCGCTCTCGTCACGTTCCTCTTCCGACCTTTTCAAGCCAATGCTATCTGACAAGCTCACCTCTGAACAAGTCTCTGCTTTCTGCCGTGTGCGTGCTTCTTATCAGGACATCTTTCACTTCGGCGACCGTAATTTGGGCCAGACATCCGTGGTAACCCATCGCATCGACACCGGTAATGCTCGACCCATTCGCCAACGACCCTACCGTTTGTCAGCCCCGGAGCGTGCTATTATACAGCGAGAAGTCAATAAAATGCTTCATAAGGGCATATTCAAACCCTCATCTAGTCCCTGGTCCTCACCCGTTGTACTTGTTAAAAAGAAGGACAATAGCTGGAGATTCTGTGTTGATTACCGCCATCTCAACCATATTACCAAGAAAGATGTCTATCCCCTACTGCGCGGCACTCGATTGCTTACACGGTGCCAAATATTTCTCTTGAATAGACCTTCGCTCAGGCTACTTGCAGATCGCTGTGGACGACAAAGACAGAGAGAAGACGGCCTTCGTGACTCCTGATGGACTTTATCAGTTCAAGATGATGCCTTTTGGATTATGCAATGCCCCCGCGGCTTTTGAGCGCATGAAGGACTCTCTCCTTCGAGGCATGAAGTGGACCATCTGCCTCTGCTAGATTGACGACGTTATTGTTTTTTCGACTACTTTCGACGACCATCTTACCCGTCTGGCCACAGTGCTTGATGTTTTCTGACGTGCCAACTTGCAACTTAACTCGTCCTAATTCCGCTTTGGGCAACGCCAAATCTGCGTACTCAGCCATCTTGTTAACGATGCGGGCGTTAACCAGACCCTGCGAAAATCCGAGCAGTTCGCGACTTCCCCACACCCCGCTCAGCAAGGGACGTCCGAAGTTTTCTGGGACTGTGCTCCTATTTCCGTCGTTTTGTCGAGACGTTTGCTGAAGTAGCCCGTCCTCTAACCTGCCTCCTCAAAACGGATGTCGCATTCACCTGTAGCCAACAGCAAGCAAACGCCTTCTCGTTGCTCGTTGACATTCTCACCAATCCACCAGTCCTAGCACACTTCGACCCATCTGCCACCACGAAGCTTCGTACTGACGCCAGTGGCCACGGCATCGGCGCAGTGCTGGCGCGGCGGCAACAAGGCGTGCACCGCGTCGTCGCGTATGCAAGCCGACTGTTGTCGCGCTCGGAACAAAATTATTCCATAACAGAACGCGAGTGCTTAGCTCTCGTCTGGGCCATTGGGAAATTCCGACCGTACCTGTATGACCGTCCATTCTCAGTTATTACGGACCACCATGCGCTTTGCTGGCTCTCCTCACTCAAGAACCCTACCTACGGGACGCCTTGGTCGCTGGGCGCTGCACTTACAAGAGTACACCTCTTCCGTATCCTATAAATCCGGACAACTTCACAAGATGCCGACTGTTTGTCCCGTTACCCAGTCGATCCCCTTGACACGATGGAAGATGGACAAGAGGCCCTCGTTCTTTCAATTACCGACATCACCGACATAGCTGCTGAACAACGCCGTGACCCCTGTTTGCGTGCTATTATCAATGGTCTGCACTCTCCCCACCCTGACCACTCCTTACAACTGTTCGTTCTTCACAACGACATCTTGCACCACTACAACGCCCGCCCTGATGGTGCTGAGCTTTTACTCGTTGTTCCTGTGTATCTTTGATCACACGTTTTGGCCCAGCTCCATGATGACCCCTCCGCTGGACACCTAGGGGCGTCGCGCACGTATGACTGCATTCGCCGAAGATTCTTTTGGCCTGGCCTGTACCGTTCTGTGGGACAGTACGTTGCGGCATGCGACCTCTGGCAGCGCCGCAAGACACCTGCTCTGAGACCTGCTCGTACCCTCCAGCCCATCGAAGTACCACATGAGCCATTTTTCCGAGTCGGCCTCGATCTTCTAGGGCCTTTTCCCGTGTCGGCCACCGATAATAAGTGGATTGCTATTGCTACCGACTACGCAACGCGGTATGCCGTTACACGCGCCCTCCCCACCAGCTGCGCTACTGATGTAGCCAATTTCCTTCTTCATGACATCACTCTGCGTCATGGTGCTCCTCGTCAGTTAATCACCGACCGCGGCAGCTGTTTTCTATCTAAAGTAGACGACGAGCTCCTGCGATCCTGCTCTACCCACCACAAGTTCACTAAAGCGTACCATCCGCACACCAACGGCCTCACGGAACGCCTCAATCGTACCCTGACGAATATGTTAGCGATGTACGTCTCCAAGGGTCACAAAGATTGGGACATCCACTTACCTTTCATTACCTTCGCATACGATAGCTCACGTCATGATACAGCTGGATTTCCACCTTTTTACCTACTGTTTGGTTATGACCCGCCTTTGCCCATGGACACCATGCTCCAATCTGATGCCCCCTCAACGACTGCTTATGCTCGTGATGCCCTGGCCCGAGCTGACATCGCCCGCCAAGTCGCCCGGGATCTTTTATGTGCCTCGCAGCTTAACCAAAAGAGTGCTTACGATCGCCGGCACCGCGACGTACAGTACTCTCCCGGGTCACTCGTCTTGCTGTTGTTACCATCACGTCGTGTTGGTCTCTGCGAAAAACTGATGTCCCGTTACGTTGGCCCCTACCGCGTCATACGCAAGGTCACCAGCGTGACCTATGAGATAGCTCCACTCCATACCACGTCAGTACCAGCTTCAGTCCCAACCGATATAGTACACGTCTCACGGCTTAAACCATACTACTCACGCCTCGAGAATCGATCGCACCGTGACGGTGCTTCTGCCGCCGGCGGGTAATGTCACGGGCTAAGTAGATGCCTGAGGATGACGACGACGAAGTGGTGAAGGTGAACGTGCTCTGACTGCAGCAGCGTTGTACGTATTTGCTCGCCAGTATATTCGCCAGTACGCATTTGCTCGCCAGTGTATACTTTATTCCCCGTAACATCATCATGTTTGAATTATTGGTCAAGATCCCAACACAGGTTTGGCAGGTTATCTCTTGTTAATTTCATCAGGTCC
Source organism: Rhipicephalus microplus (assembly GCF_043290135.1). Taxonomy (NCBI): domain Eukaryota; kingdom Metazoa; phylum Arthropoda; class Arachnida; order Ixodida; family Ixodidae; genus Rhipicephalus; species Rhipicephalus microplus. The sequence continues at coordinate 250 of NW_027465522.1, read as the reverse complement.
ATGGCGACTGCTTTGCTTTGGCTCAGCTGTGAAAAAAAAACACAAACCCACCAGCGTTTCAATTCTTGGTCTGGAGAAATTGAAGCCTGATGAATCCCACAGCGGAGAGCGAAACGTAAGTACACAAGTAGCACTACGTGTCCAACCTCCCTCTCTACACTTTTTCTATTTTTTTTTCACTCCTCAGCTCATCAACATCCCAAAACTTTCTCTGCAACGTACCCTTACAATTCCCGCAAAACTTTCGTAC
>NW_027465521.1:0-24361 GCF_043290135.1 Rhipicephalus microplus | reverse complement strand
ATGTGGTGACAACTGGCAAAGCTGAAACGTATGGCGCTGGGGTGTTTATTGTGAGACGGGGTCTACTGAGGTGTCTGATGTTGTATATACCTCTTTCAGGTGGGGTGCGCACAAATGTAGACGCCAACCACTATGGCACGTCAAGAACCGTGTGTTTAATCATATATGGCTTCAAATTCAGTGGGCACATTGGGATCACCAGTTGTCCACTCAGGAGGCCTGCATTCCTTACTGGACAACTGGTGATCACTCTACTTCATTATGGTGCGTATATATTGCTGCAGAGAATCACTTTGCTGGATAGATTGCCATGTTCGACAATTGTTTGGCTTAACGCATTCCAGGACCAGCAGGAAAAGTATTCCTTTTCTTCGCTAGAAACGAATACAACAACAACCAAAAAACTGTGCATGCATTTAAATCCTAATAGTGGATTATTGTTATGTAAGTACAGAAACTGCCTGGTGACGAAGCCCTTTATTTCATTTTCGTTATCAGAATGTAATACTGAGTGCCTTGGAATTGAGCCTTGCAAGTTTGGCGCGTTTCGGACAGGTATTCATAATTCATTACTGAATGAAAGGGGTGTTTGACTTTTGTATCACCACACTTAAAAAAGGCGGGCTTCAAGCAGTTTGGTGAAGTTAACGTAAATGGTATTAAGAACACCAAAATGACATTGTAAATGACATTGCTTTTTATGCTTGGCGGGGATGATCCTTAGCCATATTTCGAAGAGACACTTGTTGGGCGAGTTTGGGCGAGTTTGTTCAGCATTATAGTAGAATTTAGGTTAAAAAAAACCGAAACGGAGAAAGAACCACACGAACGCAGTGTAAATTATCCAGCAAGTTTTAATAAAAAAGATTCACACGTAAAGAAGTGCTAATAGTTACATGGTCCGAATCCAAACAGGAGCAAATGAACAAGATTATATTTAGTAGTTGGTACTCTATTCACCGAAAAAAAACCTGAACAGAAACGTGTAAACAGGCAGGCCCTTAGACGTATAGCGTATACTGGAGTTTTTTCTTCAATATAGTTTCTGCACACCCCGAACCGCCACATTGCCACATCCTTGCCAAGTAAGTTTCGCTGTAAAAATATGGGCACAAATCACACGCATTGATATCCTTGCGGTACGCAGGGACGAGGCGGCCACCGGCGTTCCGACGCCTGGTGGACACGAGGTGCGATGCGCAAGTACCGCATCAGCGCCGCCTGCTTCGAACGGATGCACAGCCGCCTGGGCTTGCAGCGCCAGCTCGGTGACAGCGGCGAGCGGCAGCGTCACGAGTTGCTGCTGCGCGCCCAGGAACTACGGCTCGCGTACGACGCCCTCCTGGCGAACTTCGGCAAGTCGATGGCGGACAGCGAAGACCTGAAAAAGCTGCGGCCCGAGGCCCAGGCCGAGTTCTTCGCCCGCTACTGCTTACTCTCGTGCGACGCGGACCCGACTCGAAGCGTGGGCCCGCTCTCTCCGCGCGCCATGTGCCTGGTGGCGCTTCACAACATGCCCGAGTTCGGCACCGCCTTCGACTGCTCTTCCAGGGAAGATTTCGTCGCGCAACAGTGCCTACTTTAGGCGAAAAAAAAAATGACGGCAAAACCAGAGTGCACTTATCCGAAACGAACGCCGTCTACCTGAACCCTGGGCTTATTGTTATCTGACGTAACCACGCGAGTATTGTATAAATAACGCAGTTTATTGTTTAATGCCAGAGTTGTAAACATACCTGAATGCGTTTTCTTTCAATTGTTGTCACAATAACTTCTAGGAGTTTTCGAGTACTTTCAAATATGAATTTCCGCGACGAGTTTTCAGTCTCATGAGACCAAGCTATGAATTTTTTACGCCGTATATTGCAGAATTCACTCCTGCGAAACTGGCGGCGCGCATACCACTCTGTATGTGTATCTACAGTTGTAAATACTTCACACAGCGCTTTTTTTTGTTCTTTGTCATTGCTTTATATAACTTTTGCTTTCAAGCCGAGCTCCCATGAGCAAACATTTAATTTTTATTTAATATATAAAAGTGTTTATACCTTGATTAATGCCTTGATTCGGTGTTATCGCGCAAGGTTTTAGACACTCATCCTTTGGTGGACATAGCGTTTGCCATGCCACAAGTGACCAGCATTCTCGAAATGACTCGTTTCACTAATGCCAAATGGCATCGGTTGTCAAGACGCTCTTGAACCAGGCAAAATGTATCTGTAGCTCCTAAGAAAAAATGTCGAAAAGAAAAATAAGCGACCCCTCCTGACCTCCTGAACAATGGGTGAAAGGAGAGCTTTATTCTTCGAGCGTGCCAGTAACGTAAAGGCCGGAAAAGTGACCTCCCCCCATGGCATATTCTACAAAGCGTGGCAATAACTATTAAGCTCCCCCAAACAACCCTACCACGTCATGGTTCCATACTTTCCGAGAATCAGCGAGTAACTGGCAAGCATATTGGGGAAGCTGGAGAATGAAGCCGGATGAACGATTGGGTGACTCTTGCCGCGGCGAAAACATGAGAATGTAGCCAACAATCTGGTGCAAAAAAGTCCCCATTAGCATGTGGGCGTGTGTGTGTTTTAACGCAAATTGTTGCGATAAGTTACTACCTGACATTTTCAATAAAAATGCCTTGTATTTTTGCTGATAGTTTTGTTGGTCCATCCTTTTTTTTCGCTGCTTATTTATCCCGTTTTTTACGAACCGTCGGGTAACTACGAGGGACGCATCCATTACAGGCACGTGTTTTGGTATTCAAGGTTTCCATTCATGCAACGTGGTTTTCCGTCGTTTTAGAACGAGTGTGTTAACCATTAGCCGTTTTCGGGAATGAACCTACCACCTGTGCCGATGTAAACAACAACAACAACAACAACAACAACAACAACAACAACAACAACAACAACAACGAAAATGAAAACGAAAACAACAAAAACAAAAAACAACAAAAAACAACAATAACAATAACACTAACAACAACAATAACAACAACAGCAACAACAACAATAATAATAACAGCAATAACAATAACAATAACAACAATAACAATAATAACAATAACAATAATAACAATAACAATAACAACAACAACAAAACGCGTTTCATACTTACTGAGGGCTGCTGCTGGTTCTAAAGCAGAGAGGAAAGAACCAAACTTTGGTAGGTCCCGAATCTACAATGGCTCAGAAGGTAAAAAAAAACTGAAAAAGAAACGCCGCCTAAGCAGTCCGTACAAATGGTTAACCAGCGAAAGATGAAACGTGCGGCCCTGGTGTTAAGTAGTGGGCTCACCCGACGTGGCCTTGAAGCCTTCCACAATAATTGGTTACACGTTGGTACATCTTAGTAAGGTTAGACACACGTTTTGCTTGGGTATAACCCAGTGTTTATTTCTTCAGCTGCGCATTGTGCCTCCCATGATCCCGGTCTTAGAGGGGTATAGCGAGTGGTTAAATGCGTTTCGCAATGCGTTAATCACAGTGGTTCTTCTCGAACCACATACGGTCACAGACGTCGCAGTCGAAGCCAATGTGCCGCTGGATGAACTCCCGGTGGACGCGCTCCCGCAATCATCGCATTCACGCCGCGTTGTTGCGAGCGTTTGACGTCGCGAGTTAACTCGGTGGTGTGGTTTGCCGCCCGCCGCTGACACTTCCATTCCCGTTCGTGATTTTGCGCGCCTCGAAAGGCCGTCGGATAATCGGTACGCAGTTGCTGCCTGCACTCTTCGGTCTCCCGCACTCGATCGCTCGATTTCGTGCCGACCAGTTGTGCCCCCATGATCTCCGACGACAGCGCAGCTCTGACCGACTGGACTCGCCCAACGCCATCTCCTGACGCCGACAAGAACTCTCGTCGAGTGGTGCCCCGTCGTCGGACTCCTGTGAACGCGTCCATCTTTCCTGTCTTCTCCTTACTTCCGTCGTTCGCTGTCCCTGCACCTCGCTCTCTCCTTTCTCTCTCTGTCTCTTTACCTTTTAATCCTATCCTATTAATTCCTCCTTTACTCACACCCCTCGTGAGCTACTGTTGAGGTGTCCTCTCCCTGAGAGACAGTTACGGGGCTCACTTTCCCCTTCTTTTCATTTAAAATCACTCCCCCCCACCCCATCCTCCCGGGCCGATGGTGCTCAAACTTCACCATCGGCCCGGCGAATGCGAGTTCTATCAAGTTTCCGCTGCCGGCGCTCTTCTGGAGTTGTCCGTAGGTCTCAGTAGAAACTGATGTGCGCGCACTCGGCACCATGGCTGCGACGGGATAGACTACGTCACTAAAAATGTAGCCAATGGTGCGCTTGCTTGGGTACGACGCTGCGAACGACGTAACTGATAACACACCCAATGGAGACCGCTTGTGACACCGCTGACGAACGGTTTTTTTCGTTTCTTCTAGCTATATACAGCGTTTGTTGTAAACAAGTATTTTTCACAACCGTCTACAACACTTCTTCTCTAAAGGAGTATAGAACTCCATCTTCTGAGCTCACTTGACATTGTCTTAGAACTGTATTTTTTTCCGAAACGCCCTAAGCAACTGTGAAGTTCAACAAATGTGCATGTCGACATTGTTTAGTTAGGCACAGTACAAAATTTGAGAAGTTTACGAACCAGTTTGGCAATGTAATGATGGCGAGAGACACTAATGGAGTCGCGCAATAGAGCGGCGCTGAATATTTCCAGATATCTTGCGCTAGAACTTTACGGAAAGCATATACCATGACGTGACATAAGGGGAAAGTAGCAAGAAAAACTAGCTTTTGGAAACATGTCGCAAATAAGTTTTCCAGGCACACTTATTCCTACAAGTACAATTTCTAGGCACTCGAGGGCTTTACCAGTTATCGCGAACTGTGACAAATGAAAAGTTTTGTGTCAATAGCATTTTGAGCGTTCCATGGCTCTTACATATTGTTGTCTTGCTTCCCGCTTGGCAGCACCAAATATATCTGCGAAAGCTATCTCAGAATAAACAACGGGCCTTGTCATTGAAAAGTAGGAAAGGAAGAGTCAAACATGCATTGCGTTTGGTTGTCATCATATGACGATTATGATCATTATGATCTACAGAGGGACATATGTCAATTGCTTGATTTATTGGGTTTAACGTCCCAAAACCACCATATGATTATGAGAGACGCCGTAGTGGAGGGCTCCGGGGACATATCTCAAGGCATGCCCAGCTGCGCTTTCAGTGTCTTTCTTGAAGTACTGTGTGTTCATGTTCGGTGACGAAAAAGTACAAAATAAAAACCGCAAGAATCGTACAATCTAAATGTAGTTACGGCAATTTTACGTCCCAAATGCATCGTTTGCGAGGGTTGATTGATTGATATGCGGGTTTTAACGTCCCAAAACCACCATATTATTATGAGAGGCACCATAGTGGAGGGATCCGGAAATTTTGACCACCTGGGATTGTTTAACGTGCACCCAAACCTGAGCACACGGGCCTACAACAATTCCGCCTCCATCGGAAATGCAGCTTCCGCAGCCTGTTGACAAGGGTTGTCCTGCAAGGGCCGATTGGGCCTGCAGCATGGTAAAATAAAATAACAAAAAAACCATCTGACACAGTGGAGTGGTGGTTATGGTGCTCAGATGCTGATTCGAATCTCGCGGGTTTGATAATGGCAGCGGCAGCCACGTTTCTATGGCGACGAAACTCCAGGGGCCCACGTACCGTGTGATATCGGCGCACAATAATATCAGATGGTCAAAATATGCGCAGCACTGCAGTGTATCTCAAAAACTATAGCCTCAAAATTGTTTATTTCCCAGCTCCCTCACCAAAGAAAGGTGCAATGACCTCCGCCGTGGCTAGAAGGCCCACAATGAATTGATCTCCACGTAGTGTGTTTGCCTTCACTTGGACGCAGTAAAGCGTTCTTTTCGTTGTCTCGAAGTCAAGCCAGTTTTCCGTCGTGCGATTCTCGAAGCAACCGGTCGAGTCGGGCTCGGCGTCGCATGGCCAGTACCAGGGGCATATCCTCACCGTATAGTCGCGGAGGGCGTCAGATACGTTGTTCGGCTGTTCCCATTGCAGCTTAGCGACGGAGATATCCCGAGTATGCTCACGTTGTTGCGCGCGTCTGCTGCTGGAAGGTGTAAACGTTCGGCAGCATGTTACGCTCTCTGTAACGCTAGAAGGTGAAATTCTGCTGCACACTTAATATTGCCTTAATTTGCGCAATCGGGAACAAGGCTAGGGCAACATCATACGTGCCACTGTAAGCGACTCGCATGAAACTACATCGGTGTTCACAGTCCGTTGAATTGTTGCTCTTCCTTAACTGAAGCCTACTGCACCTCCCTCGAATATGCACTACATCCGAAATCGGCTACCTTTGACCAAGCTATAGCATGCGATGGCGTCATCACGTGATGTCAAGACGACCTTATGAATTTCTGCTATCTATGACTTCACTACGACACCACGTGATGACTTAGCAGCACAACGTCATCAGAGGTAGGTCGTTAGACTTTTTTGAGTGCGTAGCACTTTATGGAACCGCGTCCATACAGAGACCTCATGTGACTTGACGCTCAAAATCATATGGGGTAAATACAGATCTAAGACAAGGCTAGCGATTCTTCAAGCCAGGTTAAAATAAATAAACAAGGCCTAAAACAATATAATTAACAGAACAAAATTACACCATCTGCCACCAAAGGGAACCATGTGGGTATGCGAAGCAGCGCTGGTGTTCACTTGTGTTTCCATTGTACCTTTCCATGTCTGTTTCAATTGGGTGTGGAGTTGTGTATATGCTTATTGTACACCCCATTCAGTTTGTGTGTGTGTGCCGCAAACTGAACATCCAGCTCTCCTAGGAGAGTGCCATGTAGCGAGCGCGTGCAGCATTATATACGAGCGCACAGCTGTGGCAGAGAGATAAACGGGAGAGGAGAAACGAAGCGTAGGCAGCCCTCTGCGACCTCCTCCACCCCACATCCTTCCACAATCTCGCGCTCACGCGAAGAGAGGGGGAGAGCTGGCGCATGCGCAGTGGTGGAGTGGATGGTCGCCGAGGGACGAACACAGACCCGAGTGTAAGCGGCGTCGCGTCTAATAGCCCCGGTGTAATCGCAAAAATTAACTTTAAAGTCGCTCGAAACTCGTGGGAACCGTGCACCTGACACCCGCATCCCCCGAGAGAGGGCGCCACCATCTCCAAGCGCGCGATTCCTGCTCTCACTGGTGTTTTCCAGGCGTGTAGGTTAAACGCTGCTGCGAGAGATCATACATGAACAGAGACTAATAACAGTGCAACGGGAATCGTGGGGGTGCTCGTGCTACGCACTTCCAAGGGTTTCGAAATAGTGAAGTTGCATTTAGCGCATGCTTTAGAACTACGCCAATGGCTACACAAGAAGGTTATTAGCGCCAGATTTGATGTTCAGAACTTCATATACCGCTAGATGAGTTTTCTTGCCTGACATGTTTCTCCCTATAAAGGCGCTCAGTGACCTAAGGCAGGGATCTGAAACAGGCGGACATATTATTAGCCGCCCGCTGCTTCACAAGGAGAAGCGTTTTGTGACGCTTGCAAGAATGGTAGTTGCTGCATTTTCTTGCCTATTGCAATTAATAACACCATGCTTGGGTGAACTACGGCGAAGAGAGTGATGTCAAGCTTTTCTTTTTTCTGTGAGGCAACCTATTTTCTGTGTACGAGTTTAAATACTACTCTAGAACGAAAACTCTGCTTTGAGAATAGGCCTCCGAACTTTTGTTATTGTGGAAGCCAGTATCGATACGTGTCTCAAGACCTGGTTAGGATTAGGATGTTGTAGGTTGTCGGCGGATCTAGCCTGGCAAAATTTGCAGGCAACTGGTCCGCATGGTTTTCTCGTCTCCGACAGGGAAGAAATAATGTGACATATTACTCAAACTTCACTCCTTCTCCCCCCGCTCGAACTATCGCGGCCCATGAGGGACTAAACGTCGGGACGGTGGCTCGTTAGGTGAAGTCCGTCGGAGACCATTGATTTAACGAAAGCATTTCTGTTAAGGCGTACGTTCAGTTGCATCGAGGAGAAAGAAGTAGACAAGGCCCTGGAGGCCTGAGCTTTTAGCTGGGGCCGTCACAAATGGAGGGAAGGTGGCTGCGGGAAACGTAAGGGGCCCCAACACAGCGCTGCAGTGAATAGTAGGTCACACTGAATCAGGCTCCGCAAACTTACCTCAACAAGCGAGCCCAAGTTTGCGATAGTTTGCCTGGGATAGTGAATTCCACATAGTATATAGTGCTTGATGCTGTTACCACGCCCGGGAGTCTTGTTGTCACTGTTAAGTGAATGTGTAGATGTTATATCTATGCTTGTTTTGCTATCTAGCGACGTTGAAGAAAACCCAGGGCCCAATAAAAAGGTTCCTGAGTCTGACGTATCGAACAGGGCTCATGAGCCAAAATTTAGTGACATGTTTGCTCTTCTGCAGAGCGTGAACTCTCGAACCGAAAAAATGGAACAGGACCAAGTGAAGTTAATATCTAGCGTGAATGAAATTAAAAACAACCAGGAAGCAATCGAGCGCAAAGTTAACGACATCGACCGTAGGCTCGCCGCTGTCGAAGCAAAAGCGTGTGACAACGCCGAGGTCGGGGATGAACTTTTGCAGCTAAAGCAGCTAACCGACCATCTGAGCAAAGAAAACGCTAGGTTACACGATGAGCATTCTCAGCTTGAAGATAGAATGAGACGCAGTAACCTCTTGTTTTACGGTTTGACAGACTGTCCGCAGGAGAAATGGAACCAAACTGAAGAAAAACTGGTTAAAGAGATCAGTACCGTCGTTAAGTCACCAGTGCCGAGCGAAGCTCTTGAGCGAGTACACAGGCTAGGAACGTACAGGCCCAACCAAAATAGACCAGTTATTGCTAAGTTTGCATCTTTTAAGTTAAAGAAGGAATTACTATCGCTCAGCGGAAAATTCAAAGAGAATGGCATCACTGTAAGTGAGGATTATTCCCTTCAAACACGGCAGGCGTGAAAGAAGCTTGTAGAATTTGCCAAACAACGGGACGTTTCTATCAAGCTTCGGTACAATAAGTTGCACATAGGTGATAAACGTTACAGTTACAATTTTTCTGACGACAGTGTGTATGAACTTGGCGGCGCCTCTGGGGAATTCGTTAATCGGCAGCTTTCAGGCGAACCCTCAGTATCCAGGGCACCGTTATCAGCTGCAAACTCGCCGCAGTAGCGACACGCGTGGGGGGGGGGGGGGCGGTGCCCAAAAAATTCGCTTTCTTTTCTTTTCACGAACATCAGGAGTATCTTATCGAAACGCGATGAACTAAATGCGGCGGTCGACTCATGTGACGCTGATGTTGTATTGTTAACTGAAACGTGGCTTACTTCAAAAATTAACAGCAGTGAATTGTTTGATTCTACAAAGCGTTTCAATGTGTATCGTCGTGATAGAGGTGATAGATGCGGCGGTGGTGTACTTGTTGCTGTAGCGGATCATATTTCTTCGTCTTTTGTGCCTGTTGTAACCAATTTAGAGATCATATTTGTTGAAATTTGCACATGTTATAAAAAGATTATCTTGGGCATCTGCTACCGTCCACCGTCCTGCGATCCGAGCTTTGTCAATAGCCTTCACGATGTGGTTAACATAGTTATGGAACGTTTTCCTAATGTACCAGTCCTTTTAGCCGGAGACTTTAACTACCCAAATATATTTTGGTCCAGTGATGTACCTCAGTTAAGTCCGTTCTCTACTGACAGTTATAAGTTTTTGAGCTTTTGCTCTGATTTCAACTTTACACAAATTGTCACCCAACCAACTCGCATTACACCTACTACTTCGAGCGTTTTAGATCTCGTGTTAACCAACGTGCCTGACCTGTTCATGTCTCCACTTTGTTTGTCTCAATTAAGTGATCATTCTTTGCTCCATTTCCCTATGGATGTTTGCGTTCCTCACCATGAAAATTATACTAAGCACATTAGAGATTACGCTGCTGCGATTTTGATGCCATCAATAGAGAACTTTGTTTATTTCTGGACAGCTATCTTGATGAATTCGAGGGGCTCGTTCCGTTATTTCGAACTGGATTTTGTTCAGAGAAAAAGTAGCATACCTGACTGAAACGTTTGTTCCCTGAGGCTAGTCACCACCAATAAGCATGCTCCTGGTATAGCCAATCTTTGAAAAGGTTGGCTAATAAGAAAAAAAGGCTGTTTCGGTCCGCTAAAGTTTCTAACTCGCAGGCCAGATGGGATTCTTACTACGTTGCTAATGGGGAATATAGGAGGGCCACAAAAGGAAACCTACTTTAATAACACACTCCCCAATATGTTAGTCAACAACCCGAGACAATTTTGGAGGGTGGTGAATAAAAAAGATACTCATGAAATAACACTTAAAACTTCGGACGGGGTAACCCATAAAGATGATTGCGCTGTTATTCTCTGTGACACCTTCGCGGCGGCAGTGTCAGGTCTCCTCAACAAAGGTTCAAACCCTGTTTGTCAAGCTTGTGGTTATCTCCCGATGGAAGCAATTCGTTTTGACACAGCAGTGTACAAAAAAATAATAGAAAATCTTAAAGTCTCGTCTTCCGCCGGAATTGACAACATTACTTCCAAGTTTTTAATCAACGACTAAAGTCTACAGCGCCATAATCTTAACAAAAATATTTGAGCAATCTCTGGAAGCGGGCTGTCTTCCGGATGATTGGAGTGTGGGAAGAATAATTCCATTCATTAAGTCAGGTGATAAACTTTGTCCGGAAAATTACAGACCAGTATCAATCACTTCGATACCATGCAAAATAATTGAACACGTAATTTATTCGCAGCTTGTAAAATTTTTAGAGGGCAATTCTTTTCTTTACTGATTTGCAGCATGGATTTTGTAAAAACTTTTCCTGTGAACGCAACTAATATGTTTTATACATGATTTGCATTCTCTTCTCGACAACGGCACACCCATTTACTGTATCTTTTTAGATTTCTCAAAAGCGTTTGACAAAGTACCTCATGATTTACTCATTTAAAATTACGGAGCCTCAATATAGATGATAACGTCCTCGCGTGGGTGATTGCTTTTCTCAGTAACCGTTCCCAATTTGTAACTGTTAATAACTTTGATTCGCCCAGGGTCCCGGTTGGCTCTGGGGTCCCACAGGGCTCCGTGTTGGGACCATTGCTCTTTCTGGTCTATATAAATGATTTGCCTCTAAACAATACTTCTTCAGTGAGTCTTTTCGCAGATGACTGCGTAATTTATCGGGCAATTAAGGGACATTCAGACGTTCTAGAATGCAGGCTGATATGGATCGGTTCAGGAATGGTGTGAGATTTGGGGCATGGCGTTAAACGTTAACAAATGCTAATACATGCATGTTAACCGACACAGCACTAGTATCAGGTCGTATCTTATTAATAATGTTCTTCTTGAAGTGATAAATTCTTATAAGTATATAGCTATCCACATAACTTCTACTTTGTCTTGGAAGACACACATTGAATATATTGCAGGTAAAGCTAATAGCACGTTGGGTTACCTTCGAAGAAATTTTAATCAGGTACCCGTTTCCTTGAAACTCTTCTTACAAAGTATTGGTACGTAGCAGATTAGAATATGCAGCATCTGTTTGGGACCCTGGTCATGACTCGCTTATCTATGAATTAGAACGAGTGCAGAATCGGGCAGCGCGCTTCAATCCTTTCAAATTACCATCGCACCTCGAGCGTCACATCAATGAAAACTACACTAGCATTACCCTACTGCGTCTCTTCGCAGGAAAGTGTCTCGGCTGTGTATATTCCATAAAATTTACTTCACCAATCCGTTACTCAGAAGCAGATTATTGGCCCAACCAACTCACGTTCCATTCGCATTGATCATCGCCATAAGTAGGACTTCCTTTAGCGCACACCAAGTGTTTTTTATAATTCATTTGGGCCAAAAACATCTGTATGCTCGAATCATCTTCCTTGTGATATTGTTGGTATAAAAGATGCTGCTTTATTTAAAATTGCCGTCACTAATTTTATTTTGTACGTAGCCTCAGTTCAACCTGTAGCAAGCGACGATTGCAATTTTTCTGTTGTTGTATTTTGCATTGTATGCTTTACATGTATGTATGTACCCACTCCCCTCTGTAATGCCCTCGGGCCTTGAGGGTAACTGAATAAATAAATAAATAGCTTAGGGAAGCACACAGGAGAGATCAAGACGGGACACAGCGCTAAAATATAAAGTATAGCGCTGTGTCCCGTCTTGATCTGTCCCGCGTGCTTCTTCGCGCTACTATTCTGAATTAAGCAATACGACCTAGCCATCAGTCAATCCTTTTGTGATAGTGAGGATGGTTCAGGGGGAAGATGACAAGGCAAAATCAAACAAATTGACATCTCACAGCCATTTTTTTTTTTGCTGAAGAGCGTCAGTTTTCGAGAAACACTTTTGATACTGGCTTTCATAATCACTAAAATTTGGAGGCCGATTCTGAAATGGAGGCTTTGCGTTCCACGGTGATGTTTCAACTCAGGTGCAGTGCATCCCCCCCCCCCCACCCAAATAAAAAATGACGCACTGGAACTTTTTCTCATTTTTTTCCTTGCAAACTGGTGGTACATATTTTACAAGGCCTTATCTGTGACGGAAATGCGTTGGCGAAGCTGTGGGAAACCCTGGCATAAAACACTTTCGTGTTAAAGAAAAAGAAGCGTTAGACCAGGGCCAATCCTCCTGAGTGGGCAAGAGCCATAGTGGAGACGACATCATCATCATCATCATCATCATCATCATCATCATCATCCCATATCTTGCCCAAAGAAAAAAATTTCAATCCTCATAGGCGAGAAAATGCGAGTATCATTACGTACACGCAAAAAAAATCTCCTATAATAAAGCCGCAAACGAAAAGCCGGTGGCCGTATGCGGGGCCTCGAGTTCCGAACTCCTGGTTTTTACAGTGTAAATGATTTTCCTTAAGCGTTCTGCCATTTGCTTGCGCTCACAGCCAACGCAATTGACTTTTGCCCGACATTCATTGTTGCCCGCTTGTTCACACTTTCTAAATGTACTAAGCAGCACTGACTTAAAGTTAATCCCTGATTTATATTTCCGGGAGCATGACACGATTAGAAAGAACGATATGGGTATTGATAAGCAGCTACGTCTATTCATCATGACGAGCCGTGGTTTTTGAGCACTTCGTTTTCTTGCCTTCTTTGAATGCGTGACTCACCTGCAGTGTGTTCTCGAGTGCGCTGGTGCAGAGCACGGAGCTGGCACACCGTGGCGCCCACGGTAACTAGGCAAGTCACGATGCTCAAAGCAGTTGATGGCAGCGTCCGTGTGCTTTTGAGTATGCGCAGTGGTTGATCTTGAGTATATGGCCTCACAATTTGAGGTTAGAGCTAATGGTTTCTCGATTTTGGAATTTCAAAGGAAATGTTATGCTGTGTGCTGCGTAATAAGCTTTGGCTCACCTGTATGCAGAAGCCCCGACTACCCGACAGCAGAATTTTCTGTCTATGTTAAAAAAATCTACGCATCTCCCCGATGTCAACAATACGAGAGGTTTCAGAACTACGAATCTTTGGCCTTCTGATTCACAACAGAACAAAAAAAATTGCCCGCAGCTTCCCTCGGGGGAACACTGAGGAGGATGCGGAGCATATAATTAGTTAAAGGGGTGTTAAAGTGCGACTTACTTGGGTCGATGGCTAAATTGGTTAACGTGGTTGTGAAATGGGGTGTTAAATTGCGACTTACTTGGGTCGCTGGCTAAATTGGTTAACGTGGTTGTAGGAGGGGTGTTAAATGAGTGAACACGTACGACACGTATGCGAAAGGGCGGTGTTTATTTATTGCAACGAACTTTGAGCGGTTCCGCCAACACTTTGGCCGGCGCTGGTCGAAGGGACGTCGATCATTGCGACCTCGTACGTCGACGCGCCGTACAAACCAACCGACGAGCGGCAACTGAGCGAGCGAACACCGACCTTGAGTATATATACAGCGCGACGGCGCATGCACTGTCAGCTGTCGAATGTTCGAGAAGGGGGAGAAGCGCATCGGCGCATGCGCGAGCGTCAGCTGCCGATGTTCCGAAGCGCCACGGCGCACGCGCGCGCGTCAGCTGCCGATGTTCTCGAAGCGTGACGGCGCATGCGCGCTACATTATACAGATAGCGAATGTTCATGAAGAGGGAGAAGCGCACGCGGTGTGTAGAGGAGGAAGGGTGCACAGATGGTGGAGGAGTGAAGCGCGCTGTTGGTGTGTAGAGGAGGAAGGGATGCACAGATGGTAAAAGAAGGAAGAGGAAGCTTGCGGACGGCGCCGCACTACAAGCCTCGAGTATTAGATGCTCCGCATCTAAAACAGCACTACGCTAGACAAGGTACGGAAAATTGGAGAACAGGTAGGGCACATGATCCGCCGAGTGTCCAACAAGCGCGGGGGGCTACGAGGAAGGGACGCGATTCGGCTCGCCAATGTCTTTGTAACTAGCAGGATTCTATATTCAATACCATACTTACGAATGACTAAACACGAAGAGAACAGAGTCGATGCTATCCTTTTGAAAAGTAATTAGGCGCCCACTTTATTTACCCATCAGCACTTCAAATGAAAAACTCTCTGCATTGGGAGTCTTTAACTCTATACAAGAGGTCCAAGAAGCCCACCTCACAAATCAATATACGCGTCTTACGCAGACGCCCCCCGGGCGGCGCCTACTGGACCGCCTCTTGATCCGGCACGAATGCGAAATCGAAAACGCGGAGCGTATTACTGAACTTTGGAGAACAAAACTCTGGGTGTCCCGCTTCCCCGAAATATGACCATGGAGGCGCACCAGGGTTGAAGGAAAGCGCGCGCCGAGGCACTTGAACAACGGCTTGGCTCCCGTAATGGGGTCTATTACGTCGATGTGGCCGGGCCGTCACCAAGGGGATACTACACGGCGGCGATAATACATCAAGGAACGCAGGTGGACTGCCTCACTTTCAAAGCCACAAGCTCAAGTAAGGCGGAGGAGGTGGCCATTGCACTGGCAGTATCCCATCCAAACTCAAAACAAATAGTTACAGACTCTCGAAGAGCCTGTGAGAGCTATCTTGCAGTGAGAAATCTCTTCATTGGCCAGTAGACTTTTAAAATTCAGCATCATGGAACCGCGATACTACCCCAAAACGTCTTATATAGACTCCGGGACATCAGGGTCTACAGGGTAACGAATCTGCACATGCAGCGGCCTGCTTGCTTACTTCCCGCGAAACTCCCCGTTCCCCTGATAGACCTGAACGTCCCACACCTTAACACGGTTTCGAGAAATCAAAGAATACTACATTGAGCAACGCCACTTGTATCCCGCACCAGCGAAGGAACTCTCGAAAACGGAGAAGCGCGTCCTGCGGTGCCTACAGACAAATACGCTGCTCTGTCCAGCCATACTGAAATATTACGGACCTAAAAATAAGTGGGCAGTGCCAGTAATGTGGGGAAGTGGCGAACACTTACCATATGGTCTGGGCCTGCCAAATGAACCCAAAATGAACCCCCTTTCCCAACCCCACCAAAGAGGACTGGGAGACGACCCTACTCAATAGCTCCACACTAGAGGAAAAGCGAACTCTAGTCCAGCGGGCTCGGGTGGCGGCCTCGACTAATGACGTCCCGGACTAGGGATGTCAACCAGCTCGGTGGGGATAAGGGCTATATGGCACAGCCAGCATCGATAAACGTTTTTTTCCTCCTCTTCCTTTTCCCCGAAGTGAATCATGATGAGTGGGCGAAGCACAGGGGATTTCTCGTTGTTACTGTAAATTGTCCGTGACACTACCCACTCACGCATGTAAATGAGCCTCCACTTCTGCCATTTTCTAGGCCTTTACACTTAAAATAGCTGGTCAACAATTCCGCTTTGCCACTCTTATGATGTTATGGCCTTCTGTTTGATTCCGGTTAACAGCCTGTTAATTTGTCTCGTTAACCTTCTGTTCAGTCACATGCTTAGATTGGCGGCTTGTTAAATGCCGATGTTGTTATGGTGTTCTGACATTCAACTTTGCTGTTCTAATAATAGCCTTTTTTAACCTGCTTGTTGTTCCCAGATGTCTTGGTTTGTTCCTATACACCTTCGCTACATCTGCTGGTGACGCAAACGGTCGCTTATGGACGTAGGGAAATGCCTGAAGTGCTTCGCCGATAAAACTGTCAGATAATCTTTAAGTCGAGCACTTATATGACAAAAAAACACCTTGGCCGGGTATGAATATGTCCGTTGAAGCTGCATTAAAGGATCCCCGCTCAGGTGGCCCTCTGTTGTAAGCACGTATCTTGAAGGTAACATTGCTGCAGTCCTCGACGTTGTCACAGGTGAGCCGCCCCTTCTTCGCGTCGATTATGGTGCCCTTTGCGCACGAACCGACATCGACAACGTGCCGCTGCGACTGACCTCCACTCGGTAATAGTCGAACTTTCCTTAAGCCGCTCCCAGGACACCGTGAAGGATTCTGTTCCCAGCCGATATCTGGGTTACGTTGGTCACGCAGAAAACGCTGCGACAATATTTTCATAGAAAAGACAAGCGCATTGTGGCGCTGCGACAAAATCTACACTCTTGAAACAAAATGCAAGTAGCTTGAACTAGCGGTGCAAGGCTGGAGTAACAGCGGAGCTTGGGGCCGACCTGTGGTACTATACGTTGATGCCATAATTAGCATATTGTTATTTACGAGGTCGTAATTAGTATGGTAACTTTGTGGTTCTAAGTGCCATGTACTTAATTAGTGAGGTCCTCTCACCTGTTCCTGTCTATATAACACTTTCACTATTTACAAGCACCTTGATGACATCCGCTTTCGCCTACCGGTGTGCCAAAATAACGTTGGTGGGTAAAGAGAGCTTTAGAAATTTCCCTCATTTGGCAAAATATAGTCAAATAAATGTTCTTTTGAGCTACATAAAATTGATAAGGGATTTTCTTGAACTTTACGCACGTTCCTTTCTTCTGAAAAATTCAAGAGATTCATTTGTTACATTTAAAAAAGAACTTGAAAACGTGCTTTTCGTTTCGAAATTAGGAGCTGGCAAATGACGTGACTGGAAGTTTTCTGGGGCACAACGCTTGTTGCCTTGAAACCGTCTATATATCTATATATCTGTTTACTTCAAATACCCTGCAGGTCGCACAATCGATTCCAGCTACGGCGGCTGCATTTTCGATGGAGGTGAGAATGCTGTAGGCCCGTGTGCTCAGATTTTGGTGCACTTTAAACAAACCCAGGTGGTCGAAATTTCCGGAGCCCTCCACTACGGCGTCTCTCATAATCGTATGGTGGTTTTGGACATTAAACCACACGTATCAATCAAAGCTAATGTAGTAAGACATTAAGCAACACTCTCTCACCAGACAAGGGCGCCATGACCTCCGTCACAACTGGACGAACCGAGACAACTTGGCCACCACACCGCATTCTTGAGCTCACGAGGACGCAGTACCGCGTTCCTCGCCTTGTATTCAAGCGCAACTCGTTGTTTGATGCGGGATACTCCTCGCAACTGGCCATTTCCTGCTGGACGTCGCACGACAGGTACCGCTGACATATCCTCACCCTGTATTCCTGGACTGTGCCGTACACTTCGTCAGGTGGCCTCCCAACTTAGTAGGCTCAGCGATGGCGTTGACCAATATATCAACACACTTCTCGGAGAACCTGGGCCTGTAGCAGAAATTGGGGCGTAGGGGATGGAGACTTTTTTTGCAACAATCTCGTATTACGTATTCACCTGCGCAACAGAAACTTGAAGACTCTCACCCTCGTATTCACAAACGCTCCTTCACTCAAGAGCTCTCATTGACATGAAAAAAGCCGATGGGAGAGCCATCTCTGGGCAGACGAAGTCACTGCATGTCGGCAATATTCTGCAGCGATTCTTGAGAAGCGCAGCGTCAATTTCAGTCGAGGCAGCGGCACAGTACTCAACTCAGTCAAGTGAAGGATGTAGTTCGAGTCGAGGAGCGTTCTGATTACGGGGGTTAGAAAGTGTTCTATTTCACTTGAGAATGACGCAGCGAGCAGGTGGCAGGTGTAACCCATAAGAGACAAGAAGAGGGCATAGTGGGTCACAGAATAAATGGGTGTTAGAAAAATCTAGTCGAATTGAAGAAAAATAAATGGGTGTGTGTAGAGCGTGGGCCAAGTGTGGGTCGGGATTGTAGCGTAGGGCTGCTAGACAACAGCTGGTTGTCAAGAATAACAGACTAGACTCCAAGAGAAGGCAAACGTGTGAAAGATAGACGAAAAGTTAGGTGGGAGATCAGATTAAGAAGTTTGCATTGGTAACAAGACAGCAGGAAGCACGGGACAGTGTTAATCGGTGGGAGACCTCTTTTGGCCGGCAAGGGGGTGCAGTTAGGCTGACTATGATGATGACGCGCAAACAACAAAAATAGAAGGAATAAAGAGTGACCACTGAGGCAAAGCTCCTAAGCACTCACGAATTCTAGTTGTTGATCGTAGGACGGTGTAAATTGTTTATAACACCATATAGTTGACTTGCAGCGAACGGAGCCAACTGGAGGCTTTCGTCCTTGACCCCAGCAAAGACAAAAAATAAAGCTTTGTCTCTTTCTCGGCCAGCTCGGACGATACAGCCACAGCTGCTGCTTCATGGTTACTGCATCTCTTTTGCTCCTGTCACGTCGTGGGTTTCACTGTGGACGGACATTGCAGCTGTAGTACCACGGGGATAGACAAAATATTGAAGGCGGCTTCGCCTGCGCTGGTTTTTCCACTCTCACCATTTGCACGTGCGTTTCAGCACAAACAACATGATGAATGCAGTCATCCAGTAGCTATAGCTATATGGCAGGCTGCGAAATCTCAAGCAGAGGCCACGGTTGCCTGTTGAAACACCGAAGCAAGGGCAGGTCAGAAGCATGTCATGGAGAAGAACAAGCTCAAAAGCGTGCCAATATTGAACCTATTACAACACCCCCCCCCCCACCTGCCTGTGTCCGTAGTCTTCAAAACACCATGCAAAGCATACCTTTTCTTAGTGATTATTAGGCTTATGAGAGTTAAACACCAGCCAGGTTTTTTTTTTTCGTCCTTGTCCTTCAGTATCGCTACGCAGGACACGTTATGTTTACGACACGTTGATGAAATGTCACCTTGCCGGGAACGAAGATGCCATCCAGTGAGACCCCCAAAGATGTACGCCGGGGTGGCCCTTTTCCGTGGATGCGTATTCTGAAACTGACGTTAGTGCAGGGTTCAATGTGATCGCAGGTTACTTGCGCGTAGTGCGCATCGACGATGAAGCCGTTTGAGCACGAGCCTACGCGATACGGTACGACGTCACCATCTTCGTGGCTGCTGCCGGTCACCTCGACTAGATAGTAGTATAAGTCATCCTTGGGACGCTCCCAGGACACCGTGAACGATGTCTTGTCAGTGGATACCAGAGTGAGGTTGCTCACATACAGAACAACTGCAACGAGGAGTTGTACGGTGGAAGGTGACAGTAGTACGTTATGTCACTCTTTGATTTCATTCAGGCACAAACTTCAGTGCACAAGAAAAACTAATCACTGTTTGTTAATTTGGTAAAGGGGGACTAAAAATTGTGTTACGACCTCATAGAAGGTCAAAGGAAACAGAGTAAATAGTAACTATTGTTCTGGTTAGCCTAAGCATTTTCTAAAGTACGAATTAGTTCATTGCGCGTGTGTTCTCTCTCTCTATTTCTCTCTCTCACATGCACACACACATATTTCCAAAAGAAAAAAAAGCGGAAACATTGGCCTAATCATCCGCTGGTGGGAGGTGCAATACCCGAAGCCACCTCTGGGCATCCTAAGGGGAGAGCTCCTCAAAGACTACGACCGCTACTCCCCGAATGACAACTACACCGAGACTGTGCTGGTGAGGGTTTCCATACTTTACAAAGATTACACGTTAACACGTATTTAAATAACAAGGTCTCTTGCCAAACAAATATGCAAAATACACTGTGATATCGCTTTCGCATACGCGCAGTACACGAGCTTTGCCACTGCTACCCTATAGCCAGACTTTCAAATTATGGCAATCCACTTCATGAAGTGGGTTGCATAATAATAAACACTTCATGAAGACATGGCCAAATGCATGTTGTCGACAAATGCAGGTGCCGCAACTATCGCAGTACTCAGAATCTTTCATTAAGCTCAATCAATTATTTACACCATTTATCCGACTGTATTACCCTATGTATTTGCATTGTTTTTTTTAGTTTTTGAACTCGCCCTGCTTGGACCTGTATAAAGTCTGCAGTATTGAATAAAAAGTTAATATGGCCATATGGCAAGTTTGTTAAAACATCACTTGCATTCGATATGATGTAGTTTGAATCATCATATGAATCAATTCTGCTTTACGAACCCGTTTTCTAAATATTCGATAAACCAGGTGTAAATGTAAAGAAGAGCACCCCTTGGTGTCCATGCTAGTAAAAAAAGTACGTTTTTTGTCATACTCTGTATATTCTGGTGCGTTTCATTGATCTGTTATAAATCTTTTTATTTTCCTAATTAGCATTTTTTAATTTCCTAGTTTGCATTTCCTAATTGCAATTTCTTAATTTGTATTTGCATTTCCTAATTTGGAATGAGGTTTGTTTGAAAACTTGCTTCCCACCCAGAGCTCCACTTAGCGATGCGTTAAGCCACTCCGCCACCACTCATAGATCAACACTGTAACGGCAAGCTGTTCATATACATTATTTACCACCCACGGTACGCAAAGCCTGGAACCGAAGTGCTTCAGCGTGGCAGAGGCTTGTTAATACTCACCCGAGAAAATGGCGCGAAAGGCGCGGCTAAAGTAAAGCCCCTGAATATCTTTAAATAATCGCCCAACACGTATTTCACAGGAGTTGGGGATGCGCGCCTGTATCCGCTTCTTCGACCTGCATGCGGGGTCACCATAATCGGGTGCCTAGATTTTGAGGGTAAAGATGAGGTGTAAGTTTCCGTGCTTCCACCGCAAAGTTTGCGTTGAAGCTGTAGCCCACACGAAGGTCGGTTCACTCAATGCGGCTATATCAGGTTTGCGAAGGAGTGAACAGCCAACTTTCATGCATATGATATTTCAGTTTGTTGCTATGACGTTCGTTGTTTCATCCTCGCAGATAAACAGTGGCTTTTTCAAAAGATCCTCAAAATCTTACGTTTTACGAGTAGAGTGTTACAATGTCCCCTTTCACGAAGTTTGCTCGACATTGAGGTAAGCGCGGAACCCATTAGTAGAATGGTAATTTATGAACGAAAGGAATGTTTAACCTTGTTGTTATTATTGCGATAGTGATTCTATGGACACTCTCGGCTGAATTTCGCCGCCGGTGTTGGCATCGATGTCCATGCACTGTAAATGTATACGTATCTATATATATGAAAATAAAAAAGAAAAAAAAAGCCCAGAAAAAACACTCTGGCGCGCAGAAACGAACGGGGGGTCTCCGCGTCGTGCGTGCGAGGCGTTAACCACTGAGCCACCGAGGGGTACGCTATTTATATCTACCACTTACCACTGTTAACGGGTATCTCGGAGGGGGAGGGGCCATCGTGTTTTCAGCATTAATCCGCAAGATGGCGCAATGAGTACGCGGTGGCTCTGATCTCTCACGCGTACTTTGGCCCACGTAGAGAATAAGGGGGGTGTGAGCTCAATCACGCGTCCTTATCTTGCAGTGGGGAAGATCGTACGTCTTGGCTAGCACTTTGAGTTCTGCCGGAAAGGTTCTGTTGTAGTTACCGGCCGCACAATGTTCACTGCAATCGTTGCACAGCCTCCATTTGCGATAAGGGCGCGCCTATCAGACGCAGCGAATTTACAACAGAGACACTTGTTCTCGTTCACCTGTACCTGTGAGTACGTTTCGTGCGTCATTGTGCGTAAGAAACGTTCCGATCTGCTTGCTAATCTGCGCGTGACCTTTCAATTTGTTGCTATCGCGTTCATTGCGTCACCTTTGCGCAAAGCCGTGACTTGTTCTTGTTTTTTGTTCTTTGTCGTCACCCACACCTGTTGTAAAGCTTACACCGCCAAAGCGATGGCAAGAAAATCGAAACGCGGTGTGTCCTGCAGTCGCAGGTATTCGGTGCCGACGCCATGCCGACCAAAGAATGTACGACTCCGGCGTGCAAGAGACTCAAGAAGATGATCTCCGAAGCCTTCGAAAGCAGTGGGCCACCGCCATCTGCCTGCGAAGACTTCTACAGGCACGTGTGCCGTAGCCGCAAGCCCTTTTACAAGCGCGCTTCGTAGGGCCTCATGGTCGCCGTCGTCAACCGCGTCTTCGGAACGTCAAGTCGCGCGACGAACTGTCTGAAAACTCCGACCAGGTTCGCATGCTTCAACTCTGTGTCGACAGTGATAGCAAGGCCTCTGACTTTGCCTTCGGCTGGTGAGAACACACTGTAAAGCTTACTCAAGAAGTAACCATCATCACTTCTATTGAGGCACTGTATCTACAACTTGCGGGTACAAAGAGAGCTTTAGTATAGGCTTTGTAGCGCTCGAGTTGCTTGGATGCATGCGATATTGTAAATGCGAAGTTCGTGGTACTGACTATCGGTCACGGCGGCCGCACTCTGGTACAGGTGAAGGTTAAGCGGTCTCTGTATTTAGATTAAGAAGGGGCGTTAAAAAAAACAATAGATGGGTCGAAATTTCAGGCGCCTTTGACTACGTCATCCCACATGTTCGTATCGTGGTATTGGTACAGAAAACTCTGACAGTTATTATTCGTCTTCTAACTATGACGTGGATAGCGTATGATGAGTGTGTAGTGGCGGTACACGTCATTGTTCTTTATCTTAAACACTTTAAAGACGAAGTATTGCATAAGAAGTGAGTTAACAAATGAATGTTACAAATAATAATCTTCATGAAAAACAACGTGCAGTTACGCTATCCGCAAAAGCTGATGAACACGGGATGACTGCAGCATCACGAGTAATGCCATTGCATTCCCCTGCTGTGCCAGGAAAAAATAAAAGGGGTGCAGCAAAAGTAGTAGTGCCAACACGTGCGAACGCAATCATGTAAGGATGGGTCTTTTTGGGGAGATATGCGCGTGTGTGGGATGATGTAAGAGAATTGAGGGAACTGTGAAAATATTTGTGAAAGAAGCATGAATTTGCGATGCGATGACGCAAAGAAAGATTAGCAAGCTCAGTTTCACATTTTAAGAATGATTGTACTTATGAATATGAAGAATGAATGAACCTAGCGCACGATTTTGTGCAAATTCCACTTCGTTTAACATATCTGGTGCAGTCTCCAGGTAGGTGCTGTATACTCTAGTTACATCTGAATAGGAACTTGTACGCGATAGGTTTATGCATAGCGCGTGACGCAAATGTCGTTTTAGAAAAACAAGTATCTGATCGCGGATATAATGATGGGTGCGTTGCAGCAAACGTAAGAGGATAATGTGACGCCATATAAGTATTCATACGATTGAGCTTGCTGAACAGGGCTGTTAGAGGTGAGATACTAGAATGATAAAGAATTACGCTGTCGTTGAAATGAAATGAGTTTGAATTCAGTGGGATTAAGATACCAAAACAGCGCAACGCTCTTGTACAAAAGTGGGGACCTGTGAAGTTCACTTTGGTCGAAATCGTCAGTAATTGCGCTATAGATGACACAGCTGTCGCAAAGAAATAGATGGGAAGAAGGAAGAAAAACAGTATCAAGGAAGTAATAATAATTGATTGTGTTAACCATCATATGATTATGAGAGAAACTATTATGGAGGGCTACAAAAATTCTGACCACCTGGGTTCATTAACGTACACGTGAATTTAGGTACACGGGCCACAAGCATTATCACATCCATCCCAAATTCGGGCACTGCGGCCGGTAAGTTCATACCCGCGACCTGCGGGTCATCAGCCAAGCGCTGATGACCCGCAGGTCATGCACAAGGCCACCATGGTGGGTAGTGTTAATTAAGTACATTCTGTGAGAGTATAGGACATACTTCATGATTTTGCATGGGATGCTTGTTAGAGGAATAAGGAGCTTATTTAGGGGGCATGGTTTGTTACCTGATTCGTGGACTGGAACTACCTTTCACTCCTATAGTCATCTGTAATATTCCTCTGTAGAGGGACAATGACACATGCATCGAAAAATTTGCTACAATAGTCTCTTTGGTCTTTTTAACTCTTTGAAGTTCATAACGCCTACGCCAGCCGATTTTAAAGAATTTCTTTTGGCAATAAGTGATGAAATGCCAGCGACAGAAATTTCAACTGGAGCCATCGCTGGTGATTCGTAGTAGGTGGCCGTAGAAAGAAGTATATGTCGGTTTCTTTAGGCAATGCGTAC
>NW_027465520.1:0-24379 GCF_043290135.1 Rhipicephalus microplus | reverse complement strand
GCCGCACCACCACCGGGTGGGCTCGTACCTTCAACCTTTCGGTTAACAGCCGATCGCGCTAGCCAATTGCGCCACGGAGACAGTCGTGCTCCACTCTCACCACCATCAGAACATATCTTCAAAGCTATCAGCCCAAAGAAAAAAAAGCGCCGCACCACCACCAGGTGGGCCCGAACCTCCAACCTTTCGGTTAACAGCCGATAGCGCTAGCCAATTGCGCCACGGAGACAGTCGTGCTCCACTCTTACCACCATCAGAACACATCTTCAAAGCTATCAGCCCAAAGAAAAAAAAGCAATACACCACTCCCACGGGACTCGAACCTCCAACCTTTCAGTTGACAGCCGATCGCATAGCAAATTGCGCCATGGAGACAGTCGTGCTCCACTCTCACCACCGTCAGAACATTTCTTCAGAGCTATCAGCCAAAAGGAAAAAAAATCGCCGCACCACCACCGGGTGGGCTCCAACTTCCAACCTCTCGGTTAACAGCCGATCGCGCTAGCCAATTGTGCCACGGAGACAGTCTTGCTCCACTCTCACCACCATCAGAACATATCTTCAAAGCTATCAGCCCAAAGAAAAAAAAGCGCCGCACCTCCACCGGGTAGGCTCGTACCTCCAACCTTTCGGTTAACAGCCGATCGCGCTAGCCAATTGCGCCACGGAGACAGTCCTGCTCCACACTCACCACCATCAGAACATATTTTCAAAGCTATCAGCCCAAAATAAAAAAAGAAACACACCACTCCCGGGAGGGCTCGAACCTCCAACCTTTCGGTTAACCGCCGATCGCGCTAGCCAATTGCGCCACAGAGACAGTCGTGCTCCACTCTCACCACCATCATTACATATCTTCATAGCTATCAGCCCAAAATAAAAAAAGCAACACAACACCCCCGGCAGGGCTCGAACCTCAAACCTTTCAGTTAACAGCCGATCGAATAGCCAATTGCGCCATGGAGAGAGTCGTGCTCCACTCTCACCACCATCAGAACATATCTTCAAAGTTATCAGCCCAAAGAAAAAAAAGCGCCGCACCACCACCGGGTGGGCTCGTACCTCCAACCTTTCGGTTTACAGCCGATCGCGCTAGCCAATCGCACCACGGAGACAGTCCTGCTCCACACTCACCACCATCAGAACATATTTTCAAAGCTATCAGCCCAAAATAAAAAAAGCAACACACCACTCCCGGGAGGGCTCAAACCTCCAACCTTTCGGTTAACAGCCGATCGCGCTAGCCAATTGCGCCACGGAGACAGTCGTGCTCCACTCTTACCACCATCAGAACACATCTTCAAACCTTTCAGCCCAAAGAAAAAAAGCGCCGCACCACCACCGGGTGGGCTCGAACCTCCAACCTTTCGGTTAACAGTCGATCGCGCTAGCCAATAGCGCCACGGAGACAGTCGTGCTCCAATCTCACCCCCATGAGAACATATCTTCAAAACTTTCAGCCCAAAGAAAAAAAGCAACACACCACTCCCGGGAGGGCTCAAACCTCCAACCTTTCGGTTAACAGCCGATCGCGCTAGCCTATTGCGCCACGGGGACAGTCGTGCTCCACTCTCACCACCATCATTACATATCTTCATAGCTATCAGCCCAAAATAAAAAAAGCAACAAAACACCCCCGGCAGGGCTCGAACCTCAAACCTTTCAGTTAACAGCCGATCGAATAGCCAATTGCGCCATGGAGACAGTCGTGTTCCACTCTCACCACCATCAGAACATAGCTTCAAAGCTATCAGCCCAAAGAAAAAAAAGCGCCGCACCACCACCGGGTGGGCTCGTACCTCCAACCTTCCGGTTAACAGCATTTCGCATAGCCAATTGCGCCACGGAGACAGTCGTGCTTCACTCTCACCACCGTCAGAACATTTCTTCAGAGCTATCAGTCCAAAGAAAAAAAAAGTGCCGGACCACCACCGTGTTGGCTCGTACCTCCAACTTTTCGGTTAACAGCCGATCGCGCTAGCAAATTGCGCCACGGAGACAGTCGTGCTCCACTCTCACCACCATCAGAACAAATCTTCTAAGCTATCAGCCCAAAATAAAAAAAGCAACACACCACTCCCGGGAGGGCTCGCACCTCCAACCTTTCGGTTAACAGCCGATCGCGTTAGCCGATTGCGCCACGAAGACAGTCGTGCTCCACTCTCACCACCATCAGAACATATCTTCAAAGCTATCAGCCCAAAATAAAAAAAAGCAACACACCACTCCCGGGAGGGCTCGTACCTCCAACCTTTCGGTTAACAGCCGATCGCGTTAGCCGATTGCGCCACGGAGACAGTCCTGCTCCACTCTCACCACCATCAGAACATATCTTCAAAGCTATCAGCCCAAAGAAAAAAAAGCGCCGCACCACCACCGGGTGGGCTCGTACCTTCAACCTTTCGGTTAACAGCCGATCGCGCTAGCCAATTGCGCCACGGAGACAGTCGTGCTCCACTCTCACCACCATCAGAACATATCTTCAAAGCTATCAGCCCAAAGAAAAAAAAGCGCCGCACCACCACCAGGTGGGCCCGAACCTCCAACCTTTCGGTTAACAGCCGATAGCGCTAGCCAATTGCGCCACGGAGACAGTCGTGCTCCACTCTTACCACCATCAGAACACATCTTCAAAGCTATCAGCCCAAAGAAAAAAAGCAATACACCACTCCCGCGGGACTCGAACCTCCAACCTTTCAGTTGACAGCCGATCGCATAGCCAATTGCGCCATGGAGACAGTCGTGCTCCACTCTCACCACCGTCAGAACATTTCTTCAGAGCTATCAGCCAAAAGGAAAAAAAATCGCCGCACCACCACCGGGTGGGCTCCAACTTCCAACCTCTCGGTTAACAGCCGATCGCGCTAGCCAATTGCGCCACGGAGACAGTCGTGCTCCACTCTCACCACCATCAGAACATATCTTCAAAGCTATCAGCCCAAAGAAAAAAAAGCGCCGCACCTCCACCGGGTAGGCTCGTACCTCCAACCTTTCGGTTAACAGCCGATCGCGCTAGCCAATTGCGCCACGGAGACAGTCCTGCTCCACACTCACCACCATCAGAACATATTTTCAAAGCTATCAGCCCAAAATAAAAAAAGAAACACACAACTCCCGGGAGGGCTCGAACCTCCAACCTTTCGGTTAACCGCCGATCGCGTTAGCCAATTGCGCCACAGAGACAGTCGTGCTCCACTCTCACCACCATCATTACATATCTTCATAGCTATCAGCCCAAAATAAAAAAAGCAACACAACACTCCCGGCAGGGCTCGAACCTCAAACCTTTCAGTTAACAGCCGATCGAATAGCCAATTGCGCCATGGAGACAGTCGTGCTCCACTCTCACCACCATCAGAACATATCTTCAAAGCTATCAGCCCAAAGAAAAAAAAGCGCCGCACCACCACCGGGTGGGCTCGTACCTCCAACCTT
Source organism: Rhipicephalus microplus (assembly GCF_043290135.1). Classification (NCBI taxonomy): domain Eukaryota; kingdom Metazoa; phylum Arthropoda; class Arachnida; order Ixodida; family Ixodidae; genus Rhipicephalus; species Rhipicephalus microplus. The sequence goes on along the minus strand of NW_027465520.1, from coordinate 20,944 downwards.
TCGGTTAACAGCCGATCGCGCTAGCCAATTGCGCCACGGAGACAGTCGTGCTCCACTCTCACCACCAGCAGAACATATCTTCAAAGCTATCAGCCCAAAATAAAAAAAGCAACACACCACTCCCGGGAGGGCTCGTACCTCCAACCTTTCGGTTAACAGCCGATCGCGTTAGCCGATTGCGCCACGGAGACAGTCGTGCTCCACTCTCACCACCATCAGAACATATCTTCAAAGCTATCAGCCCAAAGAAAAAAAAGCGCCGCACCTCCACCGGGTGGGCTCGTACCTCCAACCTTTCGGTTAACAGCCGATCGCGCTAGCCAATTGCGCCACGGAGACAGTCGTGCTCCACTCTCACCACCAGCAGAACATATCTTCAAAGCTATCAGCCCAAAATAAAAAAAGCAACACACCACTCCCGGGAGGGCTCGTACCTCCAACCTTTCGGTTAACAGCCGATCGCGTTAGCCGATTGCGCCACGGAGACAGTCGTGCTCCACTCTCACCACCATCAGAACATATCTTCAAAGCTATCAGCCCAAAGAAAAAAAAGCGCCGCACCTCCACCGGGTAGGCTCGTACCTCCAACCTTTCGGTTTACAGCCGATCGCGCTAGCCAATTGCGCCACGGAGACAGTCCTGCTCCACACTCACCACCATCAGAACATAGTTTCAAAACTATAAGCCCAAAGAAAAAAAAGCAACACACCACTCCCGGGAGGGCTCAAACCTCTAACCTTTCGGTTAACAGCCGATCGCGCTAGCCTATTGCGCCACGGGGACAGTCGTGCTCCACTCTCACCACCATCAGAACATATCTTCAAAGCTATCAGCCCAAAGAAAAAAAAGCGCCGCACCTCCACCGGGTAGGCTCGTACCTCCAACCTTTCGGTTAACAGCCGATCGCGCTAGCCAATTGCGCCACTGAGACAGTCCTGCTCCACACTCACCACCATCAGAACATATTTTCAAAGCTATCAGCCAAAATAAAAAAAGCAACACACCACTCCCGGGAGGGCTCGAACCTCCAACCTTTCGGTTAACCGCCGATCGCGCTAGCCAATTGCGCCACAGAGACAGTCGTGCTCCACTCTCACCACCATCATTACATATCTTCATAGCTATCAGCCCAAAATAAAAAAAGCAACACAACACTCCCGGCAGGGCTCGAACCTCAAACCTTTCAGTTAACAGCCGATCGAATAGCCAATTGCGCCATGGAGACAGTCATGCTCCACTCTCACCACCATCAGAACATATCTTCAAAGCTATCAGCCCAAAGAAAAAAAAGCGCCGCACCACCACCGGGTTTGCTCGTACCTCCAACCTTTCGGTTAACAGCCGATCGCGCTAGCCAATTGCGCCACGGAGACAGTCGTGCTCCACTCTCACCACCATCAGAACATATCTTCAAAGCTATCAGCCCAAAGAAAAAAAAGCGCCGCACCACCACCGGTTGGGCTCGTACCTCCAACCTTTCGGTTAACAGCCGATTGCGCTAGCCAATTGCAGTAGCGGCAGCAAGCAGCAGCGGCAGCGGCAGCAAGCCGTGAACATCGTCTCAAAAACTTAGCAGCAGCGGCAGCAAGCCGTGAACATCGTCTCAAAAACTGCTCTTTTTGCAGTGTCGTCTACGTCCGACCCGCAGTGAACGGAGTGCAAGAAGTGTTTCGCCGGACCGCTTCTGCGAATTTCACGTGGATCTGCCCTTGGGACGAGGATTCACCCGCAAGTCGTCTCTGCACATGCGCATCTAGCCAGCTCGGCACAAGAAAAGCGGAGCACGGTGACCCGCCCACCACTTAGCAGCAGCGGCAGCAAGCCGTGAACATCGTCTCAAAAACTGCTCTTTTTGCAGTGTCGTCTACGTCCGGACCCGCAGTGAACGGAGTGCAAGAAGTGTTTCGCCGGACCGCTTCTGCGAATTTCACGTGGATCTGCCCTTGGGACGAGGATTCACCCGCAAGTCGTCTCTGCACATGCGCATCTAGCCAGCTCGGCACAAGAAAAGCGGAGCACGGTGACCCGCCCACCACTTAGCAGCAGCGGCAGCAAGCCGTGAACATCGTCTCAAAAACTGCTCTTTTTGCAGGTTAGTGTTACTGTGTTCAATAATATTCAGTTGCAATAGTATTTCTACTGCTGCTGCTGTCGCTGCTGCTGCTATTGGTTTTGCTTGTGTACCGCTGGGCACCGTATTGTGGTTGCATAGCTACACTTGAAACAATGTCTCTTTCTTGTAACACATGTAATCTGCTCATCTCTCCTGACGAGCCCTTTGTGGAATGTTGTAAGTGCGAGAACGGCTATCACTTTGGAAAATGCGCTGGCCTAACAGAAAAGTCGTTCAAGGCAAAGAACGAGGCCGCAAAGAAATCATGGCAGTGTCCGTCGTGTAGAAGTGCTAGTGGTGGCAACATGTGCAGTAAAGACAGTAATGATTCTGAAACAGAAATTAAGCTTGCCCTCATGTCAATTAACCAGAAGTTAGAACGGCTGATGCCCCTGACAAAAAAAGTTGAAAGCATTGAAGAGTCTCTTACCTTCATATCTACAAAGTTCGATGAATTTGAGCAAAAGTTCTGCCATCAAGAAGCCGATTTAAAAGACATAAAAAAAAGGTGTCTGAGCTTGAAAAAAAAGATGACCTAAATCAAGTAACCTGTGCCCAACTTGAAAAAGAGATGCATGACCTTGAATTTAGAAGCAGGCAGCTAAACTTGGAACTGCATGGTATTAGAGAAGTAGCAAATGAGAATTTTATGGTCACATTAAATGACGTAGCTGACAAACTTCAAGTGCCTCACTTAATGGAATCGGATGTTGCGAATGTTCATCGAATTCCTGCAAAACATGGCAAGGTGCCAGGCATCATTGTCCGCTTTACAAAGCAAGCGATAAGGGACCAGTGGATCAGGAATAAAAAGAACCTTAAGGATAGCCACCCACCAATTTTCATGCAAGAAAATCTGACACGCCGCAATAGAGAACTGCTCCAAGCAACGAAAGAATGCGCCAAAGATAAAGGCTACAAGTTTGTTTGGTATCTCAACGGAAAAGTTCTCGTTCGGAAAAGCGAGGGAGTGAATGCTGTGCATGTGAAGGGAAAGAGCGACTTAGAGCACCTATAGTGCTTCACGTTGAATGCTTTGTTTTCTTTTGAAATGTAATCACGATGGAGCACATGAGTTATTTTCTTCCGAGTGATCTTAATAAAATTACTTCATGTACTACTAAGCCAACATCGTTTAAAGCCATTCACTTAAATGTACGCTCTGTAAAAAACAAGACCATGTGTTTGGAGGAATTTTTCGGTGAATTTTCATTTACTTTTTCTTTGGTCATGCTCACTGAAACTTGGAGCACCAATGATTCTGACACCTTTACGATGACTCACTATAAAACTTATTCTCTGAACCGCTCCAGCCAGCGAGGAGGTGGAGTTGCTTTGCTGGTGTCTAACAATATAGAATGCGATAAGCTGGACTCGTACTCTCTGATTACTGATGATTTTGAAATCATATCAGTCTGTACTGGTCAGTTCGTGTTTTCGGTGTGCTATCGTCCCCCTAAGGGAAATGCGCTCAAGTTTTTCCAGTTTTACGATAATTTCCTTTCATTTATAACGGACAGTAAATACACATTAATAGCTGGTGGGGATTTTAATATTGATTTGTTGAAGGATAATTATTTTGCTATGAATTTTAACACAACTCTGGCTTCGAACGGATTCGTTAACCTTATAAAAATTCCAACAAGGGTTACACCAGAGGGTGCGTCTCTTCTTGATCTGCTTATTACGAACTCATCTCAACCAATAGCTGCAACAGGTGTAATAACATGCGCAATCAGCGACCACCTTCCGGTGTTCTTAAGTATAAATAAGATTCCAGCGGTAAAGTACTGGCAAGAAAAAGCTGCATATCAGCGTATAACAAACCAAACCCTGAGTTTATTTTACAACTCAATAACACAAGTTCAGTGGGATGGCACCGGCCTTTCAAATGATGCAAATGAGGCCTACGATAAGTTTCTCTACGTATTCAAGCAGCTTTATCATTCCTGCTTCCCCACTAAAAGTGCGCGGATTAAAACGCAAAACGCGCAAACCTTGGGTAACTATTGAATTACGCGAAGAAATTAAAACGAAAGATAAGCTGTTCAAAGTATTCTTAAATACGCGTTCAGCTGATGACCTCAAGGTATTTAAGAAATACAGGAATAGGCTAACAAAAAAATTGCGTAAGGCACGAGCGGAATACTACTCTACCTTACTTGAAGTTAAAAACGGTCGCCATGATTTGCTGTGGTCAAGATTAAATCTCTTACTTAGACGGGAGCAACCACAGGCTTCCCTACGTATGTTAAAGCTAAATGATAAAGATATATCTGGAGTAGAACTGGCGGAAGTTTTCAACAACTTTTTTACAACTCTCGCCCATAACAGTCCGTCCGATGATTCTAATAAATACATTAATTCTTTTAATAATGATACAATATTCCTGAGCCCTGTTACAACAGAAGAAGTTATAGCAGTGTTACAAAACCTTAAAAACAGTCATAGCTGTGACATAGATGGCATTCAAGTGAGACCTGTGAAACATGTTGCCGCCGTCATTGCGCCTACTCTTGCAGACATATTTAACCTATGTTTAGATACCGGTACATTTCCTAAACAAATGCAAGTTGCTAAAGTAACGGTTCTATATAAGAAAGGAGATCGCAATGATTTAGGTAATTATAGACCAGTATCCATACTTCCAATATTTTCGAAAGTTTTTGAGAAAGTGTTATATACTAGGTTGTATAATTTTATTAATAAACATAGCCTACTATCACCAAATCAATTTGGGTTTTGTAAAAATAAATCTGCTGAACTAGCACTACTCGAACAAAAGGAATATATATTAACACAGTTTGAAAAGAAAGCCTTCGTTATTGGTATCTTCGTAGATTTCTCGAAGGCGTTTGATCTTGTCAATCACACTATACTCCTGCAAAACTTAGAATGTTATGGTATTCGTGGACAGGCGCAGTTGCTCCTGAAATCATATCTATCGCATAGAAAACAGGCTGTTTGCATTGACAACATAAAATCTGAACTAAAGTCTGTTACCTGTGGCGTTCCACAGGGCAGTATATTAGGACCATTGCTTTTTAATATGTATCTTAACGACATTTGCAATATCAACACCACTGCTAAATTTATCATCTATGCTGATGATACTAGCATCTTTTTTACTGGAAATAATCTTGATATCCTTGTTCGGGATTGCAATGATACCATGAGTGAGCTACAAAAATGGTCAGAATCCAAGTGCATGCGTATCAATGAGAAGAAAACACAAGCTGTCGTATTCCGCCCTAAAAATAAACCAGTTCCTTTTTCCTTCGGCATTAAACTGAACTCACGATGTATAGATGTGGTTGAACAATTTAAGTGCCTCGGAGTGGTTTTTTCCTCCTCCATGTCTTGGGAACAGCATGTGGATCACATTTCAACGAAACTGGCTCAAATAACTGGGATCGTAGGCAGGCTCAAATACGTTCTCCCAAAACCAATAAAACTACTATTGTACAATTCCCTTTTTTACTCTTATTTAAACTATTGCCACTTAGTCTGGGGCACGACTACTCCTGGCTGTCTTCAGCGTATCTACATTCTGCAAAAGAGATTCCTTCGTCATGTTCATAATGTACCTTGGCACTCGCCCAGTGCAGATCTCTTTTTGCAAAGTAATGTAATAAAGATCGAGAACTTGTACAAATTCCGTTTGAGTGTCAGGTTTCAACTCGAAACTCTAAAAAATATAAACCATCTACGATACCTTGCCGATTTGCATGCACGAAAAATGACATTTATGACAAGGCATGGAGAGTCTTGGGTTGTGCCGACACCCAGAATAAACTTAGGTCGACAACGCCTGCAATTTACTCTTCCTTCCCTTCTAAATTCATATTTACATAGTGGTTTTGATCTCTTCAGTTCGTCAAAGAATACTTTGCGTGCCATGTACGTTAATATGTAAGCTTAGTTTTTTTTTTTTTATCTTTTAGAGTCTCTTTTGTATTTGTCGATTATTGTTTATTTGCCATTACACTATGTTAATACTGTTGTTTAATGAACATTGCTGTGAAGCTGCTGCTAAGCAAAAGGGTGTCGCGGCTTTGTCAAGCTGTCTCTGACAGCTTTTTCTGCGCCTCCACTGTCTGTACCCCTACAAGGCAGAAATAAAGAATTTGAATTTGAATTTGAATTTGAATTTGAATTGCGCCACGGAGACAGTCGTGCTCCACTCTCACCACCATCAGAACATATCTTCAAAGCTATCAGCCCAAAATAAAAAAAGCAACACACCACTCCCGGGAGGGCTCGCACCTCCAACCTTTCGGTTAACAGCCGATCGCGTTAGCCGATTGCGCCACGGAGACAGTCGTGCTCCACTCTCACCACCATCAGAACATATCTTCAAAGCTATCAGCCCAAAATAAAAAAAGCAACACACCACTCCCGGGAGGGCTCGTACCTCCAACCTTTCGGTTAACAGCCGACCGAGTTAGCCGATTGCGCCACGGAGACAGTCCTGCTCCACTCTCACCACCATCAGAACATATCTTCAAAGCTATCAGCCCAAAGAAAAAAAAGCGCCGCACCACCACCGGGTGGGCTCGTACCTTCAACCTTTCGGTTAACAGCCGATCGCGCTAGCCAATTGCGCCACGGAGACAGTCGTGCTCCACTCTCACCACCATCAGAACATATCTTCAAAGCTCTCAGCCCAAAGAAAAAAAAAGCGCCGCACCACCACCAGGTGGGCCCGAACCTCCAACCTTTCGGTTAACAGCCGATAGCGCTAGCCAATTGCGCCACGGAGACAGTCGTGCTCCACTCTTACCACCATCAGAACACATCTTCAAAGCTATCAGCCCAAAGAAAAAAAGCAATACACCACTCCCACGGGACTCGAACCTCCAACCTTTCAGTTGACAGCCGATTGCATAGCAAATTGCGCCATGGAGACAGTCGTGCTCCACTCTCACCATCGTCAGAACATTTCTTCAGAGCTATCAGCCAAAAGGAAAAAAAATCGCCGCACCACCACCGGGTGGGCTCCAACTTCCAACCTCTCGGTTAACAGCCGATCGCGCTAGCCAAGTGTGCCACGGAGATAGTCTTGCTCCATTCTCACCACCATCAGAACATATCATCAAAGCTATCAGCCCAAAGAAAAAAAAGCGCCGCACCTCCACCGGGTAGGCTCGTACCTCCAACCTTTCGGTTAACAGCCGATCGCGCTAGCCAATTGCGCCACGGAGACAGTCGTGCTCCACTCTCACCACCATCAGAACATATCTTCAAAGCTATCAGCCCAAAATAAAAACAGCAACACACCACTCCCGGGAGGGCTCGTACCTCCAACCTTTCGGTTAACAGCCGATCGCGTTAGCCGATTGCGCCACGGAGACAGTCGTGCTCCACTCTCACCACCATCAGAACATATCTTCAAAGCTATCAGCCCAAAGAAAAAAAAGCGCCGCACCTCCACCGGGTAGGCTCGTACCTCCAACCTTTCGGTTTACAGCCGATCGCGCTAGCCAATCGCACCACGGAGACAGTCCTGCTCCACACTCACCACCATCAGAACATATTTTCAAAGCTATCAGCCCAAAATAAAAAAAGCAACACACCACTCCCGGGAGGGCTCAAACCTCCAACCTTTCGGTTAACAGCCGATCGCGCTAGCCAATTGCGCCACGGAGACAGTCGTGCTCCACTCTTACCACCATCAGAACACATCTTCAAACCTTTCAGCCCAAAGAAAAAAAGCGCCGCACCACCACCGGGTGGGCTCGAACCTCCAACCTTTCGGTTAACAGTCGATCGCGCTAGCCAATAGCGCCACGGAGACAGTCGTGCTCCAATCTCACCCCCATGAGAACATATCTTCAAAACTATCAGCCCAAAGAAAAAAAAAGCAACACACCACTCCCGGGAGGGCTCAAACCTCCAACCTTTCGGTTAACAGCCGATCGCGCTAGCCTATTGCGCCACGGGGACAGTCGTGCTCCACTCTCACCACCATCATTACATATCTTCATAGCTATCAGCCCAAAATAAAAAAAGCAACAAAACACCCCCGGCAGGGCTCGAACCTCAAACCTTTCAGTTAACAGCCGATGGAATAGCCAATTGCACCATGGAGACAGTCGTGTTCCACTCTCACCACCATCAGAACATATCTTCAAAGCTATCAGCCCAAAGAAAAAAAAGCGCCGCACCACCACCGGGTGGGCTCGTACCTCCAACCTTCCGGTTAACAGCATTTCGCATAGCCAATTGCGCCACGGAGACAGTCGTGCTTCACTCTCACCACCGTCAGAACATTTCTTCAGAGCTATCAGTCCAAAGAAAAAAAAAGTGCCGGACCACCACCGTGTGGGCTCGTACCTCCAACTTTTCGGTTAACAGCCGATCGCGCTAGCAAATTGCGCCACGGAGACAGTCGTGCTCCACTCTCACCACCATCAGAACAAATCTTCTAAGCTATCAGCCCAAAATAAAAAAAGCAACACACCACTCCCGGGAGGGCTCGCACCTCCAACCTTTCGGTTAACAGCCGATCGCGTTAGCCGATTGCGCCACGGAGACAGTCCTGCTCCACTCTCACCACCATCAGAACATATCTTCAAAGCTATCAGCCCAAAGAAAAAAAAGCGCCGCACCACCACCGGGTGGGCTCGTACCTTCAACCTTTCGGTTAACAGCCGATCGCGCTAGCCAATTGCGCCACGGAGACAGTCGTGCTCCACTCTCACCACCATCAGAACATATCTTCAAAGCTATCAGCCCAAAGAAAAAAAAGCGCCGCACCACCACCAGGTGGGCCCGAACCTCCAACCTTTCGGTTAACAGCCGATAGCGCTAGCCAATTGCGCCACGGAGACAGTCGTGCTCCACTCTTACCACCATCAGAACACATCTTCAAAGCTATCAGCACAAAGAAAAAAAGCAATACACCACTCCCGCGGGACTCGAACCTCCAACCTTTCAGTTGACAGCCGATCGCATAGCCAATTGCGCCATGGAGACAGTCGTGCTCCACTCTCACCACCGTCAGAACATTTCTTCAGAGCTATCAGCCAAAAGGAAAAAAAATCGCCGCACCACCACCGGGTGGGCTCCAACTTCCAACCTCTCGGTTAACAGCCGATCGCGCTAGCCAATTGCGCCACGGAGACAGTCGTGCTCCACTCTCACCACCATCAGAACATATCTTCAAAGCTATCAGCCCAAAGAAAAAAAAGCGCCGCACCTCCACCGGGTAGGCTCGTACCTCCAACCTTTCGGTTAACAGCCGATCGCGCTAGCCAATTGCGCCACGGAGACAGTCCTGCTCCACACTCACCACCATCAGAACATATTTTCAAAGCTATCAGCCCAAAATAAAAAAAGAAACACACAACTCCCGGGAGGGCTCGAACCTCCAACCTTTCGGTTAACCGCCGATCGCGCTAGCCAATTGCGCCACAGAGACAGTCGTGCTCCACTCTCACCACCATCATTACATATCTTCATAGCTATCAGCCCAAAATAAAAAAAGCAACACAACACTCCCGGCAGGGCTCGAACCTCAAACCTTTCAGTTAACAGCCGATCGAATAGCCAATTGCGCCATGGAGACAGTCGTGCTCCACTCTCACCACCATCAGAACATATCTTCAAAGCTATCAGCCCAAAGAAAAAAAAAGCGCCGCACCACCACCGGGTGGGCTCGTACCTCCAACCTTTCGGTTAACAGCCGATCGCGCTAGCCAATTGCGCCACGGAGACAGTCGTGCTCCACTCTCACCACCAGCAGAACATATCTACAAAGCTATCAGCCCAAAATAAAAAAAGCAACACACCACTCCCGGGAGGGCTCGTACCTCCAACCTTTCGGTTAACAGCCGATCGCGTTAGCCGATTGCGCCACGGAGACAGTCGTGCTCCACTCTCACCACCATCAGAACATATCTTCAAAGCTATCAGCCCAAAGAAAAAAAAGCGCCGCACCTCCACCGGGTAGGCTCGTACCTCCAACCTTTCGGTTTACAGCCGATCGCGCTAGACAATTGCGCCACGGAGACAGTCCTGCTCCACACTCACCACCATCAGAACATAGTTTCAAAGCTATCAGCCCAAAATAAAAAAAGCAACACACCACTCCCGGGAGGGCTCAAACCTCCAACCTTTCGGTTAACAGCCGATCGCGCTAGCCAATTGCGCCACGGAGACAGACGTGCTCCACTCTCACCACCATCAGAACATTTCTTCAAAGCTATCAGCCCAAAGAAAAAAAAGCGCCGCACCACCACCGGGTGGACTCGTACCTCCAAATTTCGGTTAACAGCCGATCGCGCTAGCCAAGTGCGCCACGGAGACAGTCCTGCTCCACTCTCACCACCATGAGAACATATCTTCAAAACTATAAGCCCAAAGAAAAAAAAGCAACACACCACTCCCGGGAGGGCTCAAACCTCCAACCTTTCGGTTAACAGCCGATCGCGCTAGCCTATTGCGCCACGGGGACAGTCGTGCTCCACTCTCACCACCGTCAGAACATTTCTTCAGAGCTATCAGTCCAAAGAAAAAAAAAGTGCCGGACCACCACCCTGTGGGCTCGTACCTCCAACCTTTCGGTTAACAGCCAATCGCGCTAGCAAATTGCGCCACGGAGACAGTCGTGCTCCACTCTCACCACCATCAGAACAAATCTTCTAAGCTATCAGCCCAAAAAAAAGCAACAAACCACTCCCGAGAGGGCTGGAACCTCCAACTTTTCAGTTAACAGCCGATCGCATAGCCACTTGCGCCATGAAGACAGCCATGCTCCACTCACCGTCAGAACATTTCTTCAGAGCTATCAGTCCAAAGAAAAAAAAAGTGCCGGACCACCACCGTGTGGGCTCGTACCTCCAACCTTTCGGTTAACAGCCAATCGCGCTAGCAAATTGCGCCACGGAGACAGTCCTGCTCCACTCTCACCACCATCAAAACATATCTTCAAAGCTATCAGCCTCAAAAAAAAAGCAACACACCACTCCCGGGAGGGCTCGAACCTCCAACCTTCCGGTTAACAGCCTTTCGCATAGCCAATTGCGCCACGGAGACAGTCGTGCTCCACTCTCACCACCGTCAGAACATTTCTTCAGAGCTATCAGTCCAAAGAAAAAAAAAGTGCCGGACCACCACCGTGTGGGCTCGTACCTCCAACCTTTCGGTTAACAGCCAATCGCGCTAGCAAATTGCGCCACGGAGACAGTCGTGCTCCACTCTCACCACCATCAGAACAAATCTTCTAAGCTATCAGCCCCAAAAAAAGCAACAAACCACTCCCGAGAGGGCTGGAACCTCCAACTTTTCAGTTAACAGCCGATCGCATAGCCACTTGCGCCATGAAGACAGCCGTGATCCACTCTCACCACTGTCTGAACATTTTTTCAGAGCTATCAGCCTAAAGGAAAAAAATCACCGCACCACCACCGGGTGGGCTCGAACCTCCAACCTCTCGGTTAACAGTCGATCGCGCTAGCCAATTGCACCACAGAGACAGTCGTGCTCCACTCTCACCACCATCAGGACATATCTTCAAAGCTATCAGTCCAAAGAAAAAAAAAGCGCCGCAACTCCACCGGGTGGGCTCGTACCTCCAACCTTTCGGTTAACAGCCGATCGAGCTAGCCAATTGCGTCACGGAGACAGTCCTGCTCCACACTCACCTACATCGAATGATATTTTCAAAGCTATCAGCAAAAAATAAAAAAGAACACACCACTCCCGGGAGGGCTCGAACCTCCAACTTTTCGGTTAACAGCCGACCGCGCTAGCCAATTGCGCCACGGAGACAGACGTGCTCAACTCTCACCACCATCAGAACATTTGTTCAAAGCTATCAGCCCAAAGAAAAAAAAGCGCCGCACCACTCCCGGAAGGGCTCGAACCTCAAACCTTTCAGTTAACAGCCGATCGAATAGCCAATTGTGCCATGGAGACAGTCGTGCTCCACTCTCACCACCATCAGAACATATCTTCAAAGCTATCAGCCCAAAATAAAAAAAGCAACACACCACTCCCGGGAGGGCTCGTACCTCCAACCTTTTGGTTAACAGCCGATCGCGCTAGCCAATTGCGCCACGGAGACAGTCCTGCTCAACTCTCACCACCATCATTACATATCTTCAAAGCTATCAGCCCAAAATAAAAAAAGCAACACACCACTCCCGGGAGGGCTCGAACCTCCAACCTTTCGGTTAACAGCCGATCGCGCTAGCCAATAGCGCCACGGAGACAGTCGTGCTCCACTCTCAACACCATCAGAACATATCTTCAAAGCTATCAGCCCAAAGAAAAAAAAGCGCCGCACCACCACCGGGTGGGCTCGTACCTCCAACTTTTCGGTTAACAGCCGATCGCGCTACCCAATTGCGCCACGGAGACAGTCGCGCGCCACTCTCACCACCATCAGAACATATCTTCAAAGCTATCAGCCCAAAATAAAAAAAGCAACACACCACTCCCGGGAGGGCTCGTACCTCCAAATTTCGGTTAACAGCCGATCGCGCTAGCCAAGTGCGCCACGGAGACAGTCCTGCTCCACTCTCACCACCATGAGAACATATCTTCAAAACTATAAGCCCAAAGAAAAAAAAGCAACACACCACTCCCGGGAGGGCTCAAACCTCCAACCTTTCGGTTAACAGCCGATCGCGCTAGCCTATTGCGCCACGGGGACAGTCGTGCTCCACTCTCACCACCGTCAGAACATTTCTTCAGAGCTATCAGTCCAAAGAAAAAAAAAGTGCCGGACCACCACCCTGTGGGCTCGTACCTCCAACCTTTCGGTTAACAGCCAATCGCGCTAGCAAATTGCGCCACGGAGACAGTCGTGCTCCACTCTCACCACCATCAGAACAAATCTTCTAAGCTATCAGCCCAAAAAAAAGCAACAAACCACTCCCGAGAGGGCTGGAACCTCCAACTTTTCAGTTAACAGCCGATCGCATAGCCACTTGCGCCATGAAGACAGCCATGCTCCACTCACCGTCAGAACATTTCTTCAGAGCTATCAGTCCAAAGAAAAAAAAAGTGCCGGACCACCACCGTGTGGGCTCGTACCTCCAACCTTTCGGTTAACAGCCAATCGCGCTAGCAAATTGCGCCACGGAGACAGTCCTGCTCCACTCTCACCACCATCAAAACATATCTTCAAAGCTATCAGCCTCAAAAAAAAAGCAACACACCACTCCCGGGAGGGCTCGAACCTCCAACCTTCCGGTTAACAGCCTTTCGCATAGCCAATTGCGCCACGGAGACAGTCGTGCTCCACTCTCACCACCGTCAGAACATTTCTTCAGAGCTATCAGTCCAAAGAAAAAAAAAGTGCCGGACCACCACCGTGTGGGCTCGTACCTCCAACCTTTCGGTTAACAGCCAATCGCGCTAGCAAATTGCGCCACGGAGACAGTCGTGCTCCACTCTCACCACCATCAGAACAAATCTTCTAAGCTATCAGCCCCAAAAAAAGCAACAAACCACTCCCGAGAGGGCTGGAACCTCCAACTTTTCAGTTAACAGCCGATCGCATAGCCACTTGCGCCATGAAGACAGCCGTGATCCACTCTCACCACTGTCTGAACATTTTTTCAGAGCTATCAGCCTAAAGGAAAAAAATCACCGCACCACCACCGGGTGGGCTCGAACCTCCAACCTCTCGGTTAACAGTCGATCGCGCTAGCCAATTGCACCACAGAGACAGTCGTGCTCCACTCTCACCACCATCAGGACATATCTTCAAAGCTATCAGTCCAAAGAAAAAAAAAGCGCCGCAACTCCACCGGGTGGGCTCGTACCTCCAACCTTTCGGTTAACAGCCGATCGAGCTAGCCAATTGCGTCACGGAGACAGTCCTGCTCCACACTCACCTACATCAAATGATATTTTCAAAGCTATCAGCAAAAAATAAAAAAGAACACACCACTCCCGGGAGGGCTCGAACCTCCAACTTTTCGGTTAACAGCCGACCGCGCTAGCCAATTGCGCCACGGAGACAGACGTGCTCAACTCTCACCACCATCAGAACATTTGTTCAAAGCTATCAGCCCAAAGAAAAAAAAGCGCCGCACCACTCCCGGAAGGGCTCGAACCTCAAACCTTTCAGTTAACAGCCGATCGAATAGCCAATTGTGCCATGGAGACAGTCGTGCTCCACTCTCACCACCATCAGAACATATCTTCAAAGCTATCAGCCCAAAATAAAAAAAGCAACACACCACTCCCGGGAGGGCTCGTACCTCCAACCTTTTGGTTAACAGCCGATCGCGCTAGCCAATTGCGCCACGGAGACAGTCCTGCTCAACTCTCACCACCATCATTACATATCTTCAAAGCTATCAGCCCAAAATAAAAAAAGCAACACACCACTCCCGGGAGGGCTCGAACCTCCAACCTTTCGGTTAACAGCCGATCGCGCTAGCCAATAGCGCCACGGAGACAGTCGTGCTCCACTCTCAACACCATCAGAACATATCTTCAAAGCTATCAGCCCAAAGAAAAAAAAGCGCCGCACCACCACCGGGTGGGCTCGTACCTCCAACTTTTCGGTTAACAGCCGATCGCGCTACCCAATTGCGCCACGGAGACAGTCGCGCGCCACTCTCACCACCATCAGAACATATCTTCAAAGCTATCAGCCCAAAATAAAAAAAGCAACACACCACTCCCGGGAGGGCTCGTACCTCCAACCTTTTGGTTAACAGCCGATCGCGCTAGCCAATTGCGCCACGGAGACAGTCCTGCTCAACTCTCACCACCATCATTACATATCTTCAAAGCTATCAGCCCAAAATAAAAAAAGCAACACACCACTCCCGGGAGGGCTCGAACCTCCAACCTTTCGGTTAACAGCCGATCGCGCTAGCCAATTGCGCCACGGAGACAGTCGTGCTCCACTCTCACCACCATCAGAACATATCTTCAAAGCTATCAGCCCAAAATAAAAAAAGCAACACACCACTCCCGTGAGGGCTCGTACCTCCAACCTTTCGGTTAACAGCCGATCGCGTTAGCCGATTGCGCCACGGAGACAGTCGTGCTCCACTCTCACCACCATCAGAACATATCTTCAAAGCTATCAGCCCAAAGAAAAAAAAGCGCCGCACCTCCACCGGGTAGGCTCGTACCTCCAACCTTTCGGTTTACAGCCGATCGCGCTAGCCAATTGCGCCACGGAGACAGTCCTGCTCCACACTCACCACCATCAGAACATAGTTTCAAAGCTATCAGCCCAAAATAAAAAAAGCAACACACCACTCCCGGGAGGGCTCAAACCTCCAACCTTTCGGTTAACAGCCGATCGCGCTAGCCAATTGCCCCACGGAGACAGACGTGCTCCACTCTCACCACCATCAGAACATTTCTTCAAAGCTATCAGCCCAAAGAAAAAAAAAGCGCCGCACCACCACCGGGTGGACTCGTACCTCCAAATTTCGGTTAACAGCCGATCGCGCTAGTCAATTGCGCCACGGAGACAGTCCTGCTCCACTCTCACCACCATGAGAACATATCTTCAAAACTATAAGCCCAAAGAAAAAAAAGCAACACACCACTCCCGGGAGGGCTCAAACCTCCAACCTTTCGGTTAACAGCCGATCGCGCTAGCCTATTGCGCCACGGGGACAGTCGTGCTCCACTCTCACCACCATCAGAACATATCTTCAAAGCTATCAGCCCAAAGAAAAGAAAGCGCCGCACCAGCACCGGGTGGGCTCGTACCTCCAACCTTTCGGTTAACAGCCGATCGCGCTAGCCAATTGCTTCACGGAGACAGTCCTGCTCCACACTCACCACCATCAGAACATATTTTCAAAGCTATCAGCCCAAAGAAAAAAAAGCAACACACCACTCCCGGGAGGGCTCGTACCTCCAACCTTTTAGTTAACAGCCGATCGCGCTAGCCAAATGCGCCACGGAGACAGCCGTGCTCCACTCTCACCACCGTCAGAACATTTCTTCAGAGCTATGAGCCCAAAGAAAAAAAGCGCCGCACCACCACCGGGTGGGCTCGTACCTCCAACCTTTCGGTTAACAGCCGATCGCGCTAGCCTATTGCGCCACGGAGACAGTCCTGCTCCACTCTCACCACCATCAAAACATATCTTCAAAGCTATCAGCCTCAAAAAAAAGCAACACACCATTCCCGGGAGGGCTCGAACCTCCAACCTTCCGGTTACCAGCCTTTCGCATAGCCAATTGCGCCACGGAGACAGTCGTGCTCCACTCTCACCACCGCCAGAACATTTCTTCAGAGCTATCAGTCCAAAGAAAAAAAAAGTGCCGGACCACCACCGTGTGGGCTCGTACCTCCAACCTTTCGGTTAACAGCCAATCGCGCTAGCAAATTGCGCCACGGAGACAGTCGTGCTCCACTCTCACCACCATCAGAACAAATCTTCTAAGCTATCAGCCCAAAAAAAAGCAACAAACCACTCCCGAGAGGGCTGGAACCTCCAACTTTTCAGTTAACAGCCGATCGCATAGCCACTTGCGCCATGAAGACAGCCATGCTCCACTCTCACCACCGTCAGAACATTTCTTCAGAGCTATCAGTCCAAAGAAAAAAAAAGTGCCGGACCACCACCGTGTGGGCTCGTACCTCCAACCTTTCGGTTAACAGCCAATCGCGCTAGCAAATTGCGCCACGGAGACAGTCCTGCTCCACTCTCACCACCATCAAAACATATCTTCAAAGCTATCAGCCTCAAAAAAAAAGCAACACACCACTCCCGGGAGGGCTCGAACATCCAACCTTCCGGTTAACAGCCTTTCGCATAGCCAATTGCGCCACGGAGACAGTCGTGCTCCACTCTCACCACCGTCAGAACATTTCTTCAGAGCTATCAGTCCAAAGAAAAAAAAAGTGCCGGACCACCACCGTGTGGGCTCGTACCTCCAACCTTTCGGTTAACAGCCAATCGCGCTAGCAAATTGCGCCACGGAGACAGTCGTGCTCCACTCTCACCACCATCAGAACAAATCTTCTAAGCTATCAGCCCCAAAAAAAAGCAACAAACCACTCCCGAGAGGGCTGGAACCTCCAACTTTTCAGTTAACAGCCGATCGCATAGCCACTTGCGCCATGAAGACAGCCGTGCTCCACTCTCACCACTGTCTGAACATTTTTTCAGAGCTATCAGCCTAAAGGAAAAAAATCGCCGCACCACCACCGGGAGGGCTCGAACCTCCAACCTCTCGGTTAACAGTCGATCGCGCTAGCCAATTGCGCCACAGAGACAGTCGTGCTCCACTCTCACCACCATCAGGACATATCTTCAAAGCTATCAGTCCAAAGAAAAAAAAGCGCCGCACCTCCACCGGGTGGGCTCGTACCTCCAACCTTTCGGTTAACAGCCGATCGAGCTAGCCAATTGCGTCACGGAGACAGTCCTGCTCCACACTCACCTACATCAAAAGATATTTTCAAAGCTATCAGCAAAAAATAAAAAAGCAACACACCATTCCCGGGAGGGCTCGAACCTCCAACCTTTCGGTTAACAGCCGACCGCGCTAGCCAATTGCGCCACGGAGACAGACGTGCTCAACTCTCACCACCATCAGAACATTTGTTCAAAGCTATCAGCCCAAAGAAAAGAAAGCGCCGCACCACTCCCGGAAGGGCTCGAACCTCAAACCTTTCAGTTAACAGCCGATCGAATAGCCAATTGTGCCATGGAGACAGTCGTGCTCCACTCTCACCACCATCAGAACATATCTTCAAAGCTATCAGCCCAAAGAAAAAAAGCGCCGCACCACCACCGGGTGGGCTCGTACCTCCAACCTTTCGGTTAACAGCCGATCGCGCTAGCCAATTGCGCCACGGAGACAGTCGCGCTCCACTCTCACCACCATCAGAACATATCTTCAAAGCTATCAGCCCAAAATAAAAAAAGCAACACACCACTCCCGGGAGGGCTCGTACCTCCAACCTTTTGGTTAACAGCCGATCGCGCTAGCCAATTGCGCCACGGAGACAGTCCTGCTCAACTCTCACCACCATCATTACATATCTTCAAAGCTATCAGCCCAAAATAAAAAAAGCAACACACCACTCCCGGGAGGGCTCGAACCTCCAACCTTTCGGTTAACAGCCGATCGCGCTAGCCAATAGCGCCACGGAGACAGTCGTGCTCCACTCTCAACACCATCAGAACATATCTTCAAAGCTATCAGCCCAAAGAAAAAAAAGCGCCGCACCACCACCGGGTGGGCTCGTACCTCCAACCTTTCGGTTAACAGCCGATCGCGCTACCCAATTGCGCCACGGAGACAGTCGCGCTCCACTCTCACCACCATCAGAACATATCTTCAAAGCTATCAGCCCAAAATAAAAAAAGCAACACACCACTCCCGGGAGGGCTCGTACCTCCAACCTTTTGGTTAACAGCCGATCGCGCTAGCCAATTGCGCCACGGAGACAGTCCTGCTCAACTCTCACCACCATCATTACATATCTTCAAAGCTATCAGCCCAAAATAAAAAAAGCAACACACCACTCCCGGGAGGGCTAGAACCTCCAACCTTTCGGTTAACAGCCGATCGCGCTAGCCAATTGCGCCACGGAGACAGTCGTGCTCCACTCTCACCACCATCAGAACATATCTTCAAAGCTATCAGCCCAAAATAAAAAAAGCAACACACCACTCCCGGGAGGGCTCGTACCTCCAACCTTTCGGTTAACAGCCGATCGCGTTAGCCGATTGCGCCACGGAGACAGTCGTGCTCCACTCTCACCACCATCAGAACATATCTTCAAAGCTATCAGCCCAAAGAAAAAAAAGCGCCGCACCTCCACCGGGTAGGCTCGTACCTCCAACCTTTCGGTTTACAGCCGATCGCGCTAGCCAATTGCGCCACGGAGACAGTCCTGCTCCACACTCACCACCATCAGAACATAGTTTCAAAGCTATCAGCCCAAAATAAAAAAAGCAACACACCACTCCCGGGAGGGCTCTAACCTCCAACCTTTCGGTTAACAGCCGATCGCGCTAGCCAATTGCGCCACGGAGACAGACGTGCTCCACTCTCACCACCATCAGAACATTTCTTCAAAGCTATCAGCCCAAAGAAAAAAAAGCGCCGCACCACCACCGGGTGGACTCGTACCTCCAAATTTCGGTTAACAGCCGATCGCGCTAGTCAATTGCGCCACGGAGACAGTCCTGCTCCACTCTCACCACCATGAGAACATATCTTCAAAACTATAAGCCCAAAGAAAAAAAAGCAGCACACCACTCCCGGGAGGGCTCAAACCTCCAACCTTTCGGTTAACAGCCGATCGCGCTAGCCTATTGCGCCACGGGGACAGTCGTGCTCCACTCTCACCACCATCAGAACATATCTTCAAAGCTATCAGCCCAAAGAAAAGAAAGCGCCGCACCAGCACCGGGTGGGCTCGTACCTCCAACCTTTCGGTTAACAGCCGATCGCGCTAGCCAATTGCTTCACGGAGACAGTCCTGCTCCACACTCACCACCATCAGAACATATTTTCAAAGCTATCAGCCCAAAGAAAAAAAAGCAACACACCACTCCCGGGAGGGCTCGTACCTCCAACCTTTTAGTTAACAGCCGATCGCGCTAGCCAAATGCGCCACGGAGACAGCCGTGCTCCACTCTCACCACCGTCAGAACATTTCTTCAGAGCTATGAGCCCAAAGAAAAAAAGCGCCGCACCACCACCGGGTGGGCTCGTACCTCCAACCTTTCGGTTAACAGCCGATCGCGCTAGCCTATTGCGCCACGGAGACAGTCCTGCTCCACTCTCACCACCATCAAAACATATCTTCAAAGCTATCAGCCTCAAAAAAAAAGCAACACACCATTCCCGGGAGGGCTCGAACCTCCAACCTTCCGGTTACCAGCCTTTCGCATAGCCAATTGCGCCACGGAGACAGTCGTGCTCCACTCTCACCACCGTCAGAACATTTCTTCAGAGCTATCAGTCCAAAGAAAAAAAAAGTGCCGGACCACCACCGTGTGGGCTCGTACCTCCAACCTTTCGGTTAACAGCCAATCGCGCTACCCAATTGCGCCACGGAGACAGTCGCGCTCCACTCTCACCACCATCAGAACATATCTTCAAAGCTATCAGCCCAAAATAAAAAAAGCAACACACCACTCCCGGGAGGGCTCGTACCTCCAACCTTTTGGTTAACAGCCGATCGCGCTAGCCAATTGCGCCACGGAGACAGTCCTGCTCAACTCTCACCACCATCATTACATATCTTCAAAGCTATCAGCCCAAAATAAAAAAAGCAACACACCACTCCCGGGAGGGCTCGAACCTCCAACCTTTCGGTTAACAGCCGATCGCGCTAGCCAATTGCGCCACGGAGACAGTCGTGCTCCACTCTCACCACCATCAGAACATATCTTCAAAGCTATCAGCCCAAAATAAAAAAAGCAACACACCACTCCCGGGAGGGCTCGTACCTCCAACCTTTCGGTTAACAGCCGATCGCGTTAGCCGATTGCGCCACGGAGACAGTCGTGCTCCACTCTCACCACCATCAGAACATATCTTCAAAGCTATCAGCCCAAAGAAAAAAAAGCGCCGCACCTCCACCGGGTAGGCTCGTACCTCCAACCTTTCGGTTTACAGCCGATCGCGCTAGCCAATTGCGCCACGGAGACAGTCCTGCTCCACACTCACCACCATCAGAACATAGTTTCAAAGCTATCAGCCCAAAATAAAAAAAGCAACACACCACTCCCGGGAGGGCTCAAACCTCCAACCTTTCGGTTAACAGCCGATCGCGCTAGCCAATTGCGCCACGGAGAAAGACGTGCTCCACTCTCACCACCATCAGAACATTTCTTCAAAGCTATCAGCCCAAAGAAAAAAAAGCGC
>NW_027465519.1:10000-20000 GCF_043290135.1 Rhipicephalus microplus | reverse complement strand
AAATGAAGAAGTAGCAGCACAAATCGACAATGTTCTATCCGAACATTCCAAGCTCAAAAAAATCATAATAGAACAAGGCCAAGAGATCGCATTCCAAAGAGGGAGGATCTCTGAGTTGGAAAAACGAGCCACACAAAATAAGGAGCGAGAAGAAAAGGAACAGGCAATGGCACTCCAACCTCCCGTCATGGTAGAGGAGAGGAAATCATACGCTTTGGTTCTCACTTCTGACACCATGGGGAAGCGCGAGATGGCAGAACTTATCAAGAAGAAGATCAACCCTACTGATTTGGGCCTCCCAGACGCTACAATGAAGGAGGGAAGACAGGGAATAATTCTAACAACAGCATCAAAAGAATCATCTGGCAAACTAGAGAACCACCTTCGAGCAAGGACAGAATTCCAACAACTAAAAGTAAACAAACCTAAAGAGAACAGGTTTAATGTCAAAGTAGTTGGGGTCGACGAAGAACTGGTAAATGACGCACTCCCAGAACGCTTAATAGAGCAAAACAACCTCCTGTGCAACCCCGATGACATTCTGGTAAAAAAAACATGGAGGGGCAGGCAGGGAGTAACTTTGGTTCTTGCCCTTAACAAGACAGGATACAACGCACTCAAGGGACGGAAACAAATCAACATCGGCTGGAATAGATGCCCTATATTCGAACACATCTTGCTTCCTCGTTGCTCCAAATGCGCACAGAACGGACATACACGTTTTGACTGTCAAGAACCCCCCCGCTGCTCCAACTGCGGGCAAAGGGGACATAGGCAGGACGAATGCAATGAGGACCCCTTCTGCAGAGTATGTGAGATTGAGCGCCACCCGGGCAATAGAGCCCACTCTATGATGTCTTGGCAGTGTCCTGTCTACCAGGACAACCTGGAAATTGAGAAGAGGAAAATTCTAGCCCGACTGAACTAACGCATACAGCACTAACCTATTTTATTTTATATATATATATATATATATATATATATATATATATATATATATATATATATATATATATATTCTCCCATTACCTAACCTACATCTATTTTCGCTACATTAGAAACATGGCTTACAAGTTGAACAGAAAGCCCTCTCTCACCTCACTCCACATAATTCAGGTTAACTTGGCACACTGTATGAAAGCAAACGAAGCACTAAACATACAACAGCACATAATACAACATGATATTTCAATAATACAAGAACCATACTATTACAAACATAAGGTTATAGGATTTCCCATAAAACACAAAATAATAGCAAGTCCCTCACCAAAAACAGCCATTATCATTCACAATCCAGACATTCAAGTTTTTCCCACATACATATCCAACACAATTATAATGGTAAAGATAAAATGGAAAAATAATAGTTTCACAATAATAAACACATATGCACCACCAAAAGAAGAAATAGAGATAACTCTTAACACTATTGAATCATTAATGGAAACTGATGATCCAACAATAATAGCAGGGGACTTCAACTCATCCAACACAACATGGGGCGGCCCGCAGAATAATGCCAGAGGAGAAGTATTACTCGAATTTATCACTACTAAGGACCTAAAATTAATGAATTCACCCGACAGTCCCCCAACTTTTGAAACAGCAAATGGCAAAAGTTGGATCGATGTTACCCTTACAACTTCCCAACTTTCAAATTTTTTAACTGGTTGGAAAGTTCTAGATGAAATAAATCACAGCGACCACAAATATTTATCATACAACCTATTCGAACAAGAATACGAAAAAATTAAAAAACTAACTAAGAATGGAGAGCTCAAGATATTGGAAATATTAAAATCAGACCCTTGGCTCATCGAAACTTCAAATGAAGATATCAATTCTGTGACACGGTTAAATCACGTTATAACGCACTTCTATCAGAAAATCAATAAGCTGAAAGGCAAATTTTCAAAATACGTAAACAACACCCATAGCACCTCCAACAAATGGTGGACTCCACAGCTGGAAATAGAACGGAAAAAAGTAAGGGCACACAGAAGGCGATATCAGAACGCTCGTGGAGAAATAAGAGAACACTACAGAGACATATACCTTAAAAATCTGGCAATATATCAGGAAAATTTAACAAAAGCACGGAATTCTTCTTGGAAAGAATTTTGCGGAAGCATCTCGAAAAACAATCCTTTTTCCTTACCATACAAAATAGCAGCAGACAAACTCAAAACAAAAACCCTCCTAGGGTCTATTCAAAAGGAAGATGGAACTCGAACATCAACACTCAGTGAAACAATCGAACTAATCATGACCACCTTGTTCCCCACAGGTGAAAATACAACACAATCACCGAATCCTAATGAACACACTACAGAAGATTCAATTAACGCGACTAGCAATGACCTACCATTTACAGAGCTCGAAGTGGATTCTGTAATACACAACCTTAAGAAAAATGTCACCCCCGGCCCAGATAACTTAACAACTACTTTTATTCAAATACTATACACTTATCATAAACAATTCTTCATAAAAATTTTTAATGCAGCCCTTAAATTCGGCCACTTCCCAGTGGTGTGGAAAAACTCAAGAATAATTCTTATTCCAAAAAAAGAACTGGACAAAAACAACCCTAAACCTAATCACTTTAGACCCATAGCTATCAATTCCATTTTCGGAAAAATATTAGAAAAACTAATAAACGATCGTATATATCACCACTTATGTACAAACAATTATCTCCCACCTAACCAATTTGGTTTTACCCACAACACCTCAACTACGCAAGCATTATTAAAAATAAAAGAATCAATCGCTCAGGCCAACCGCGAAACTTCTATAATAATCTCACTTGACGTTAAAAATGCTTTTAACCAAATCAACCAATCTAATATCACCGAATATCTTAACAAAACAGAATGTCCTAACAACCTCACGATCCTTGTGAATGACTTGCTTTCAAACAGAACAATAACCTACGATTCAGATCAATTGAAAATTACTATTCCATTATCGAAAGGGTCACCTCAAGGATCACCACTTAGCCCATTATTATGGAATCTAACAATAGCTGACTTATTAAACACTATATTCCCATCAAATTGCACAATACAAGCTTTCGCTGACGACATCACCTTGATAATAAGAGCACCTACTCGGAAAAGGATAGAGGAAGTTTCAAAAAATTGTCTAGAAATTGTAAATGAGTGGTCAAAAAGAAACGTTGTGGAATTCAACTTATCGAAATCACAATTTATGATTATAGGTAATCAATACCAAAAACGACCACCAATAATTAAATTTAACAACCAAAACATTAAATATTCAAAAGAACTTAAAATACTCGGCATAATTTTCGATAACAAATTATCATTTTTACCTCACTTAGAATATATCAAAGGTAAAGTAAATAAACTCACAATAAACCTTAGTAAGTTCACGGGAAAAGACTGGGGAATGTCACCGAAACAGCGTAAAGATATATATATACGAGCCACAGAGCGTATGATTACATACGCAGCCGCTGCATGGTACAGATCCCACACACACACACATCGAAAGCTTCAAGCCATTCAAAGAATCCCACTTATACACATAACTAAAGCATTTAGAACTACTCCCAATAAACTCTTACCGATAATAGCAAAAATTCCCCCGGTGAAACTAACTATCGAAAAAGAAATAAAAATGTTCAACATCCTTCACGGTCGAGACAAATTTAATTGGGAAGGGAAAGCATTTTCGAAGAATGAAATAGCAAATAAAATTGATATTAAACTAATTCATCCAGCGGAAAAAATAGTAATTCTCGAAACAAAAAACGCACAGAAATCCATAAACAACCAAATATTCACCGACGGATCTAAATCGGAAAAAAATGTTGGGGCAGCTTTCGTCCATCTAAACCAACTAAATCAGATAATCAATCAACAACTATTCCTACTTCCGCCCTACAGTTCTAACTTTGAAGCAGAAGCACTGGCAATAATCAAAGCCTTAGAGTACATTAATAAATTACCAGGAAATGAACGGTTTCAAGTTAACTCGGATAGCCAGTCATGTATAAAAGGCCTAAATAACCCAAACAATGTTAACCCGTTCATCCAGAAAATAAAAACATTATTCAAAGTCACCTCCGAAAAACACGAGATACACATAACTCACGTTAAGGGTCACTCAGGACTGGCAGGAAATGAACTGGCAGACGAACTAGCAAAACGGGCAGCGAAAATTGGACAACCGACGTCAATCCCTATAACTAGAGCTTTCATTAAATCCCAACTACGAAAAGAAGTCTACGATAAATGGAACGAAATATGGACCGCAGACCCTGAAAAAAGCGTACTTCACAACTGGATTAGAAGCATACATCAAATACCTGAACATTTTCCCACAAATTACTACCTATCGCAAGCACTTACTGAACACGGGAGATTTCCATTTTATTTTAAAAAATTCAACATAACCGAAGACTGCAGATGCAAGTGCGGCGCAGACTCCAACTCTTTTGACCATTATATGACGACATGCACAAAAACAGTATCTTACCGCAAAGAAATCCAAAAAACATATTCGGACCTTTTGAGATCAAAACCGGAAATTATTAGGAATAGTGAGACAGCTAAGATTCTTGAAAAAATGGCAAAACATATAAACGAAAACGTAACATAATAACTGAAACTTGGTTGGTCGCCGACGGGGCTACATGGCCAAACGAGGTGGGGAAATCCCCCGCCCCTAGGCGGCGCCAAAATTAAATTAAGACAGTACACCCTTGCACATCCTAATCCATACAGAGCAATAATAATAGTAATAAAAAAAAAGAAAAAAAAGGGAAGAAAAAAGAATAAAAAAAGAATAGGAAAGAGAAGAAAAGAGAGACTACGATAAAGGGAAGAGACAAAGGGAGCAAGAGAAAGGCATACAGAAAAGGAAAGGAACGAAAAATAGGAAAGGATAAGGCAGAAAAAAAAAAGAGAAATAAGAGGAAAAGGAAGGAGCAATCAGCATCATACCAAAACTGATACCCAACGTAGACACACATTGTACTTACCTTTTTTTTTTGAAAAGTTTCTTTTCCAGTTCAACGGAACTCGGGAAGTCCATCCGAATGAACAAATCATCAACGTAATCCGGCAAGGAACCTCACCTCAAGACAAGGTCAAGAGAAGACATTTGTTAATCAAGAGGAAAGAAGCCTTTTACTGTCAACGCAACATCTTACAATATCCAGTTTTTAATAAAAGCCGCTGATTTTGCCCCCGTTCCCCTGGCTTGGCTCCGCGGGTAGTA
The DNA here is from genome assembly GCF_043290135.1 of Rhipicephalus microplus. Taxonomy (NCBI): domain Eukaryota; kingdom Metazoa; phylum Arthropoda; class Arachnida; order Ixodida; family Ixodidae; genus Rhipicephalus; species Rhipicephalus microplus. Next base: position 14,747 of record NW_027465519.1, on the reverse strand, counting down.
GACTCCCCCTCCCCTCCTTACCCTCCCTCCTTTCAATTTTTTCTTCTCCCCCCCCTTTTTTTTTATTATTTAAAACAAAATCTTTTGGTGCTAACCCTATTCATTTTCCTTTTAATTGGATTAAGCCCGTTATACCTAGTGGCATGGGCTGGGGCCTTTTTCTTTTCCGTTTTTCTTAAATTTCCCCACCATATTACATGTCCCTATCTACTACTACTGCCACCAGGGGGCCCGAGTGGATCCGGCCAGCCATTCTCACAGGAGCGAGTTTTTCAAGGTTTTCGACAACAAAAAGAGTGAGTACGCTAAAACCTTTGCACACTCCTCTACTATAAAGTGACCGAGACCACCCGGGTGCCGAAAACCGCACGAAAATCGGCCAAGGAACGCCAAAAATCCGAGTTTTCATCGATGTAAACAGCCTCTTGGCGGCCATTACACAAGGAACACCCAAAACTCGACGATAACAGCAAATCCGCGGCTGATTTCGGCTGAATTCCGGTGCCGGGAGAGTCCTGGGGAGTATCCGAAGATAGGACAGCCAGTTTTGCGCGGGGATCTAGGGCGAAACGTCTGAAAATCGCCGGTTTTCCGACCGAAGTGAGTCCAGTTTCCCGCCAAAACATGGGCGCGGCCATATTGGATTGAGGTCACATTTTCGCCAAAAGTGGAATAACTTTGGAACGAAAGGTCGCAGGAAGACAAAACTGGTATCATTTTGATCAGAAAAAAGTGCTAATAGTGATAGGAAAAAACGCGGTGTTCCTACGTTAACTCTAACACCAAAATCCGGAACCCCCCTATTACCAGGGTTGAAAACCTGCACATTGTGGCCAGGTTGAGCAACTGGATTAAACCAAATTTGGCGGAACTAGGAAATTCTTGCTGAAAACGCTCGGAACCAAGTCCTGGTGCCACAGAACAGCAGAATTATTCTTCTCAGTTCAAGAGGGCCACAAAAGAACAAGGAATTTCAACTTTCCTGACCATTTTCTACAGTTAGACAAAAACAGCAAATCCGAGGCTGGTTTCGGTTCTTTTCTGGAGCCGGCAGTTCTGGAAGTGCTTGAAGACTGGATACACGCTTTTGCTAGTAGTTCTGGGGCGAAACGACAGGAATTGACATTTTCCGACTGTTCTGAGTTCGGATTCCCGTCAAAATGAGAGGCGGCCATCTTTGATTGAACACTTCACGCCAAAGGTAGAATAACTCCGGAACGAATCCCCGTAGAGAGACAAAACTGGTATCTATCTGTTTAGCGGAAAACGCCAACAGAGACAGGAAAAGTGCGGCGCCTCTACGCTGCCAAGAACACCTAAAACCGGCAACCTCTACTACCAAGGTTGAGGAACATCTCTGGCGATACCAGAACAAGTTAAAAAGGAGTAACTTTCTTCCAGACGGCAAACAACGGCTTCGAAGGCACAAACCCTTCTCTTGGAACACAGCGTGGAGATTAGGAGAAGATGTTGAAACCCAAGGGGATGAGAACGGAAACCCAGAAACAAGGACTGGAGGGAAGAGGACCTCTACAAACGGCAAACCCAGCAGTGGGGCCTACGTCAAAGGTCCTAAAAAACACAGGAAGCAATGACGACTCTGCAATTACAGACCCCACGCAAGGGGCGAAGACAGACAAGATACAGAAGAAGAAGACCAAGAGGGTGGAACAAAAACAAGTGACCAACAAAGAAGAGAAGGCAAAGAAAGAAGAACCACAAGGAGCGATGCCCGCCAAAGCTTCTCTTGAAACAGATTGGTGGAGCCCAACCGAGAATGACCAGGTAGAGGGAGGCAGCCGAGGAACCGAAACCGAAGAAGCTGAAGGAGGAGAGGTCCACCCTCAAACACAAACGGCTGCTAACGAAGGAGCGCTAGACAACTGGGACGAAGACAGAAATTCACAATCGTCACTCCCAACCAGCCGCGGAGAAAAGGGTACAGTTTTGTCTAGACTTTCCAAAGCAGACAAGAACACTATGAGGGCTCTCATTAAAATCTCTACATTGACGGGCGGCGACGAGGCGGTAGCCCAGCAGATTGAAGCGATAATCTCCGAACAAGCTAAATTGAAAAACCTGTTAATGGAACAGGCCCAACAGATTGCGTTCCAAAAAGGCAGGATCGAAGAATTGGAGAAAAGAAGACAAGAAGAACTACTCGAACAAAGGGAAGAGCCAACACAGAGCAACACTCCCGCAACCGAGAGCCGACCAACCTATGCTCTGGTGGTATCTTCCGGAACAATGGAGAAAAAAGAGGTCGCATCGCTTCTGAGGCAGCGGGTGGATCCCCTCGACCTGGGAATCCAAGAAGCAACAATTCGGCCAGGGAGAGAGGGAATTGTCGTGATGACGAAGTCAAAAGAAGACTCAGCTAAGATTCTCCAGTTCATTCAGAAGGACAGAGAACTGAGAAATGTTGAAGCCAAGCTCCCAAAGGAGAACAGGATCCATAAGAAAATAATTGGACTCGAGGATGAAATTGACGAGGTCAATCTCCCAGCCCGAATCATCAGGCAAAACCGTTTGGTGTGCTCGCCAGAAGACATAACAATAAAGAAGACATGGCCGGGCAAGAGAGGCAAGACAGTGATTCTTGCCCTAAATCGAAGTGCAAACAAAGCAATCGGAAGCCGAACTGCACTGAACATCGGCTGGTCACGATGCCCGATCTTTGACGACATCTTTTGGCCCAGATGCACAAGATGCGCCATGCACGGCCACATTGCTCCCGATTGCGATGGCCCCCAGCGCTGCATTAACTGTGGCCAACGAGGTCACTACCAAAGAGAATGTGAAGCAGAATCGCACTGCAACATCTGCGAGACTGAGGGTCGCACGGAGACAGATCATTCTATGATGTCCAGGGAATGCCCGGTATACATAACAAAGGTACAGGCCGAGAAAGGCAAAATTCTAGCTAGACTAAACTAAGAGTACCCAACACACAGGCACAATGGCGAATAGCACTGAAATACAAATAATACAGGTAAATTTAGGCAGGGCATTTAAGGCAAATCAGTCACTAAACAATTTTCAACAAGAAGAAGAATTCGACATATCTGTACTCCAAGAACCATATTCGCTCAACAACAAAATCATAGGGTTTCCGCTAAAGCATAAAGTTATAGCCAACAACAAAGACCCGAAGACAGCCATCATAATACACAAAGAAAATATAACCGCTTTCCCAATTATTATAGAACAAAAACTAATAGCAGTCAAGATAAATAAAGGTGAAAGAGAATTGGTAATTATCAACTGCTACTGTCCTCCGAATGAAAACGTCGAGCTGGCAATGTCAGCAATAGGAAACATTTTACAGAAATTTATAGACATTAACACGATAATAATGGGTGACTTCAACTCAAAACATCAAATTTGGGGAAGCACGGAGACGGATGAGAAAGGTGAAAAAGTATTAGAATTCACAGTATTACACAACCTGACATTATTAAATGCCAAAGAATCACCTCCGACATTTAAAACAAGTAGGGCGAGGGGTTGGATTGACCTCACCATATGTGACGCAAACCTAAACCAGGATATTAAAAGCTGGGAAGTACTTAAAACCTATAATCACAGCGATCACAGATACATTAAAGTTGTTATTAAAAATGAAGAACTTCCAGAGGAATATGGCCTAACGTTAAAAGGGCAAACAAAAGTCATGGAAAAGTTGCAAATTGATCCCTGGTTTGAGGAAGTCCAGGGGAAAATAAACACGAAGGAAAGTATTGAAGAAATAGTGAATACGCTACACGAGAAAATCGAGAAACTTAAGAAGGAATTCAGTAAAAAGAAAAAACCTTCTAAACAAAAACCGAATACTTGGTGGTCAAGAGACCTAGAAATTGAAAGGAAGAGAGTCAGAGCACTACGAAGGAGGTATCAAAAGGCGAAAGGGGATATCAGAGAACAATACAAAAAGGAATACTATAAAGAACATGACACGTATAACAACATGATAGAACAGGCTAAAAACAACAGTTGGAAAACTCTATGTACTAAGGCTACGAAAAATCCATTCATCCTACCGTATAAAATTGCACGAAATAAGATGAAAACCAAGGTTATGTTTAGAAGCATCACAAAAGAAAATGGAGAAGTCACAAAGACTCTTCAGGAAACAATAGAACACATTCTAGGAAATTTATACCCTAACTGCATGGAAAATGACGAGCCAGGACACAGTCAAATACAATCAAGCAACGACACAATAAATAATAACAAACAGGGAGGAAATTGGACATCGGGAGCAGAAATGAGAGAAAGAAATTTACCCAGTGATGACCTCCCATTTACAGAGATTGAAGTAACGCAGATAGTAAAAAATCTGAGGAAAGATGTAACCCCCGGACCAGACAACCTAAAAACTAACCTCATACAAGTGATGTATGAAAGGCATAAGACTTTCTTTGTCAATCTTTTTAATGCATGCTTAAAGCACGGACATTTTCCTCAAAGATGGAAAGAATCTAAAATTATATTGATTCCAAAAGGGAACGGAGAGGACAAATCCGAGGAAAACAAATATCGCCCAATAGCTATTAACTCGATTTTGGGAAAAATATTAGAAAAGCTCATAAAAGATAGAATCTATTATTTCTTGTTTAAAAATCACCATTTTAACAAAAAACAATTTGGATTTACCCATGGGACATCAACAACCACGGCATTGGAAGAAATAATCAAACGAATAAACCAAGCGAAAATTGATAAGCTAAACAGCATGCTAATAGCA
>NW_027465519.1:0-5000 GCF_043290135.1 Rhipicephalus microplus | reverse complement strand
AAAACCGCGCCAAGTACGAAAGGAACAGCGCGGTCGAGACTCGGAAGAAAAAGCTTTCAAAGTGTCGTAGCACGATGCACACTGCTGTTCGTGTGGAACAAACGTGACTACCGTGCTGTACGGTGGAGTTCTGTGCGCAAAAGCGGCGGGTGTGTTTCTAAGCACCACAGCGTTGTGTCAAAAAAGAGGTGCCTGAGAGAAACGCATGCGACTGCCGTGCTTTGCGGCATAGCACCGTGCGCAAAAACGGTGCGCATGCAAGAGGTGTCAGAGCTAGCGAACTTTTGCCACGAGCAACAGGTCACTAAAAGCCTATAGATGACGGTGTTGGAGGAAAAGAAAAATATCGAGAAAGCACTGCGGTGTGCCGTGCGTAGGGACGGGCGCGCGTGCCACATGCCGCCGAAATATGGGTGTCGGAGAAAACAGAGTGCCGCGCGTAACGAGGGGCGCGCGTGTTACAGAGAGATATGCCCAAACGCATGAAAGTGTACGCAGGTGTCCTAAGGCAGTTTTTTTTTTTTTCCTCATTTTGATGTCGCCCCGGCTGACGTGGTTTTCGTTTTTCCGTGCCGCCCCGGCTGACGCGGTTTTCGTTTTTCCGTGCCGCCCCGGCTGACGCAGTTTTTGCGCCGCCCCGGCTGACGCGGTTTTCGCGCCGCCCCGGCTGACGCGGTTCCGACTTTGCACTTTTTGGCTCACCCCGGCTGGCGGCCCACTCACTCGATCGCCAGGTCTGTTTGCCCCGGTGGTTCCACCGCCAGGCTTAAGCGCGAACTTTTTTTGTTTGTTTTCTTTTGATTAAGCGCAAGCTTTTTTCTTTGTTTTCTTTTGATTAAGCGCGGGCTTTTTTCTTTGTTTTTTTTGCATTCGCCCCGGCAGACGCGGTTTTTGCGCCGCCCCGGCTGACGCGGTTTTTGCCGCCCCGGCTGACGCAGTTCGGACTTAGCACTTTTCGGCTGTGCCTGGCTGGCGGCCCACTCACTCGATCGCCATGTCTGTTTGCCACAGTTTTCCCGGTGGTGCCGCACCCGGGCTCGCCCCGGCTGACGCGGTTTCGTGCCGCCCCGGCAGACGCGGTTTTCGCGCCGCCCCGGCTGACGCGGTTTCGTGCCGCCCCGGCAGACGCGGTTTTTTGCCGCCCCGGCTGACGCAGTTCGGACTTGGCACTTTTTGGCTGAGCCTTGCTGGCGGCCCACTCACTCGATCGCCATGTCTGTTTGCCACAGTTTTCCCGGTGGTGCCGCACCCGGGCTCGCCCCGGCAGACGCGTTTTTTTTTTCTTTCGCCCCGGCTGACGCAGTTTTCGCGCCGCCCCGGCAGACGCGGTTTTCGCGCCGCCCCGGCAGACGCGGTTTTTTGCGCCGCCCCGGCTGACGCAGTTCGGACTTGGCACTTTTTGGCTGAGCCTGGCTGGCGGCCCACTCACTCGATCGCCATGTCTGTTTGCCACAGTTTTCCCGGTGGTGCCGCACCCGGGCTCGCCCCGGCTGACGCAGTTTTCGCGCCGCCCCGGCTGACGCGGTTTCGTGCCGCCCCGGCAGACGCGGTTTTTTGCGCCGCCCCGGCTGACGCGGTTTTTTGCCGCCCCGGCTGACGCAGTTCGGACTTGGCACTTTTCGGCTGTGCCTGGCTGGCGGCCCACTCACTCGATCGCCATGTCTGTTTGCCACAGTTTTCCCGGTGGTGCCGCACCCGGGCTCGCCCCGGCAGACGCGTTTTTTTTTTTTCTTTCGCCCCGGCTGACGCAGTTTTCGCGCCGCCCCGGCTGACGCGGTTTCGTGCCGCCCCGGCAGACGCGGTTTTTTGCGCCGCCCCGGCTGACGCGGTTTTTGCCGCCCCGGCTGACGCAGTTCGGACTTAGCACTTTTTGGCTGAGCCTGGCTGGTGGCCCACTCACTCGATCGCCATGTCTGTTAGCCACAGTTTTCCCGGTGGTGCCGCACCCGGGCTCGCCCCGGCTGACGCAGTTTTCGCGCCGCCCCGGCTGACGCGGTTTCGTGCCGCCCCGGCAGACGCGGTTTTCGCGCCGCCCCGGCTGACGCGGTTTTTGCCGCCCCGGCTGACGCAGTTCGGACTTAGCACTTTTCGGCTGTGCCTGGCTGGCGGCCCACTCACTCGATCGCCATGTCTGTTTGCCACAGTTTTCCCGGTGGTGCCGCACCCGGGCTCGCCCCGGCTGACGCAGTTTTCGCGCCGCCCCGGCTGACGCGGTTTCGTGCCGCCCCGGCAGACGCGGTTTTCGCGCCGCCCCGGCTGACGCGGTTTCGTGCCGCCCCGGCAGACGCGGTTTTTTGCCGCCCCAGCTGACGCAGTTCGGACTTAGCACTTTTTGGCTGAGCCTTGCTGGCGGCCCACTCACTCGATCGCCATGTCTGTTTGCCACAGTTTTCCCGGTGGTGCCGCACCCGGGCTCGCCCCGGCAGACGCGTTTTTTTTTTTCTTTCGCCCCGGCTGACGCAGTTTTCGCGCCGCCCCGGCAGACGCGGTTTCGTGCCGCCCCGGCAGACGCGGTTTTTTGCGCCGCCCCGGCTGACGCGGTTTTTTGCCGCCCCGGCTGACACGGTTCGGACTTTGCACTTTTCGGCTGTGCCTGGCTGGCGGCCCACTCACTCGATCGCCATGTCTGTTTGCCACAGTTTTCCCGGTGGTGCCGCACCCGGGCTCGCCCCGGCAGACGCGTTTTTTTTTTTTTTTTTCTTTCGCCCCGGCTGACGCAGTTTTCGCGCCGCCCCGGCTGACGCGGTTTCGTGCCGCCCCGGCAGACGCGGTTTTTTGCGCCGCCCCGGCTGACGTGGTTTTTGCCGCCCCGGCTGACGCAGTTCGGACTTTGCACTTTTTGGCTGAGCCTGGCTGGCGGCCCACTCACTCGATCGCCATGTCTGTTTGCCACAGTTTTCCCGGTGGTGCCGCACCCGGGCTCGCCCCGGCAGACGCGTTTTTTTTTTTCCTTCGCCCCGGCAGACGTGGTTCCCCCCCCCCCCCTCCGTCTTTCTTTTTGTTTTTTTTTTTCGCCGCGGCTGAAGTGGATTTTTCGGTGCCTCGACGCCCCGGTAGTCGCGGTTTTTCCGTTTCCGCACGGCCCCGGCTGACGCTGCTCGGTCACAGTCGCCTTTTGTGGTGATTGCAGACTTCTTGAGCGCGGGTGTTTTTTTTTTTTGTTGTTGTTGTTGTTTTATTACGCATTCGCTCCAGCAGACGCTGTTTAGACTTTTTGTTTCCTCTTTTATCCTGCGACGAGGTGACGAGGTTTATTCGGTGCCCCGCCGCCCCGGCTGAAGTGATTTTTCCTGTCCCGTGCCGCCCCGGCTGACGCGGTTGGGACTTCGCGTTTGTTCGGCCGCCACGGGTTTTGGCGCACTCGCTCGGTTGCTTGTTGTTGCCACTTGTTGCGAACCCAGGTTTCTTGAGCGAGCGCGGGCGTTTTTTCTTCCTTTCTTTCTTTGTTCTATGTGTTAGCGAATCGGCCTTTAATATCACACGAGGACTCACAACCAACAATTTTCAGTTTGAAGTGTAAAAAATCTGCAGGTGTTGACGTAACTGACTTGCCCCGTACCCTTGAGTACATCCATGAAGTTCTCGTAGTACTACTAAATCGCATTATTCCAAGTGGAGAAATTCCCATAAACTTGCAAACCTCTACACGAAAATCGGTGCGCGTGATAAAGTTGAAAATTATCGTCCGATATCAAATGTGCCTTCTATAACACAAATTCTAGGAAAAAAAAAAAAAAAAACACTTGTTCGCCGTTTTCTGCGCCGTGACTGGCAGCACTCCGGCGAAGCGAAACGGGGTCGATTCGAGCACGATATCGGCGTCTTTCGACGTGCTCGCCGGCGACCGTCGCACGAGTACGTCGCACGAGCGCGTCTGCCGGGGCGCCGTTTGCGAAGCCGACGCAAAAGTGGGAACCGCCGCTCGGATGATCGCCGCTTTCGGCAGAGTGAGTGTTGGCACTCCGGGGAAGCGAAACAGCGTGAATGCGCCCACGAAATCGGCGTATTTTGAAGTGCCCGCCGGCGACCGTCGCACGAGTACGGTAAACCGCGTCAGCCGGGGCGTAGTTCGGGACGCCGACGAAAAAGTGGGAAGCGCAACTCGGATCTTCGCCGTTTTTGCAGGAGTGAGTGGCGGCCCTCCTGCGAGACCAAGAAGCATCGATTCGTGCACGAATTCGGCGCCTTTCGACGTGATCGCCGGCGACCGTCGCTCGAGTAGGGCAAACCGCGTCTGCCGGGGCGGGCTTCGGGACGCCGATGCGAAAGTGGGAAACGCTGCTCGGATGTTCGCCGTTTTTGGCCGAGTGAGTGCTGGCACACGGGCGAAGCCAAACGGGGCCGATTACGGCACGATATCGGCGTCTTTCGACGTGCCCGCCGGCGACCGTCGCACGAGTACGGTAAACCGCGTCAGCCCGGGCGGAGTTCGGGACGCCGATGCGAAAGTGGAGAACGCCGCTCGGATCTTCGCCGTTTTTGGAGGAGTGAGTGGCGGCACTCCGGAGAAGCCAGGGAGCGCCAATTAGCGCACGATATCGGCGTCTTTCGACGCGCTCGCCGGCGACCGTCGCACGAGTAGGGCAAACCGCGTCTGCCGGGGCGGGGTTTACGACGCCGACGCAAAAGTGGGAACCGCCGCTCGGATGTTGGCCGTTTTTGGCAGAGTGAGTGCTGGCACTCCGGCGACGCGAAAGAGCGCGAATGCGCCCACGAAAGTGGCGTATTTGGACGTGCGTGACGGCGACCGCTGCAGGAGTACGAAAAACCACGTCAGCCGGGGCGAGCGACACACGGCGGTCTGGGTGCTTATCGCTGCTATTATAGGGGCACCCCGGCAGACGCAGAAAAAAAAAAAAAAATTTCGACCTTCTTTTTTGCTGGTCGAGCTCGGGTAACCCAGGTCGCAATGGGAGCCGCGCACGAAAGCGGCGTCGCGAGACGCGTTCGCGGTCGCTAGTCGCACGAGCTCGGCAACCGCGTCAGCCGGCGCGGAGTTC
>NW_027465518.1:0-24444 GCF_043290135.1 Rhipicephalus microplus | reverse complement strand
CTATTATGTTTTAAAGGTAGCATGCTTGGGTGTTATAAATTATCCAATGAAGGTATTTGTGCAGTTTGGACTGTAGGAGCAGCTCATACTCTCGACAACAGCAACATGCTGGGTCCCCGTGCCCTTTATCGCCTGTCTGTTTTCGCCGTCATATTGCGCGCAGTGTTAAGTTATGCCCTGGTTTTTAGGTGTGTCCGTGTGAGACAATGAGTTCTGGGACGCGTTTTTTTTTTGTGTCATTGCTCATTTTGTGCGTTTTGTGCGAAATGGATGATGCGTCACCGCCAATAAAGAAAAAGCTGCGCTAGCAACTCTAGGGTGAACAAGAAACGGTGTTCTTCATGGACTTGTGGGAGGACTGCCTGGTAATGCGGAACTGCCGTTTGAAAAACTTCTCGCCATACAGTGGCACGGTCTCGTTGTACCGACGCGTCTGGTGAGAGAAAGATTACCTTTCTTTGTCTATGCTACGTTCAGTCACAGTTTCCATGGTCGTTATCAAATTGTTTACCAGCAGCAGCTCTTCTTCAATGGCGTCAGCGTCTTCCTTCGCTGCTTCAATGCCAGCGTCAAGCTGCATGATCGCATCCATGTAAAAAACCACTGCAGCCTTCTCATCTCGAAATTCTGTGCCGTGGCTGCTCATGATGACAGAAGCTTACAAAGCAAGTTGCAGTGACCTCCGAAACGTGCAAATACAAACCACACTGCTGAGACATAACCACAAAATGGCAGCCGCTCCTGCTCATGCGCTGACAGCATTGCCACAGTTTCGCTGCTTAACAACCTAAAAACCAACCATGCATTATTAAGTATGTATAAACACTTTATTGAAATGTTCATACAAAAATGACAGATGCATGTGCGCATTTAAGTGCATATAATTATATCACTTACAATAACATTAAAATGAAAATAAAGATTTGCAGCGCCACTCAATTTCAGCGAGAAATACCTTAACCACTCAATGGCCTTGAAAACTGCCGCATAGCAGCACGACAACTTTATCGAGTCGATGGAGCTGTGACATTTCGACGGCCGTCGACTCGATGGCCTTTCAAAAGTGTCCGTGTGGCACCGGTATCAAACCGGCCTAGAAGTGTGAAAGCAGACAATGAAAGAAAAAGAACTACGATTATTGCCGTCTTCCTTTCCTTCTCTTGTCCGCTTCCTCTCTGCAAGTATGTATGGCAAGTGAGGTATGAGGTGCCCTGATATGATGATGTAATAATTGTTTGGATTTTACATTCCAAAACCACAGTATTATGAGATGCGGGGGCTCAAGTTGCTCAGAAATTGGCACCTCAATCTAAGCGCACGGACTTCCAGAATTTGTGGGGATTTGAGATCTCGTGACCTCTGTGCCGGGAGTCAAGCACCGTAGCCCACTAGACCACTGCAGTGGGTTGATGTGAAAATGTGCTGTCAAGAAATTGCAAATGTGCTCTTCATATAAAGGGATGGAGAAAGTTTCGGATAAGCATCGGAGAAGGTTTGCTTGCCAAAAGCCAACTGAGAGAATCTTTCTATGGCAGTAGCAGTTATGGCTGCTCTGCAATTTTCTATGAAAAGTGCTGTAAGATCTCGTTTCATCTTGTGCATGCTGGCGTTTCCTCCATGGGTTGATGCGTACGTTTCCCTATACAGCTCTGTTGTATTTTGGGGTTGTGTGCTTAAGTAGTGTCAAGGCTGAGTGAGTCTGATGCAATTAATAGTTTCTTGGTTCAGTAAGCAAATTGCGTGGCAAATAAATGCAGCACGGGGCCAATGTGAATGCCATGGATCTGTGGCAGTTCACACCACTGCACGAAGCAGCCTCCAAGAGTCGAGCTGAGGTGTGCTCACTACTACTGGCGCACGGAGCTGACCCTGGTCTGCTCAACTGCCACTCCAAGAGCCCAGTCATGGTAGCTCCTTCCCGGGATCTCCAGGACCGAATGCTGTGTGAGTGCCTTTTTATTTCCTATGCTTTGTTGCTTGACAATAGTCTTTATTTATAATGAAGCTGAATATTTTGCATATTCCTGTTTTTTGTTATTTTGTAAGATGCACACATCATTGTACGAGTGTAGGAAACTTTATTGCTTCATTATTTTGTTTGTTGTATTATAATTTTGAACCTCAGGCAGGTGTATCTGTTTGCTTTATTGATATTAGGGCACAACTTAGTTTGCTTGTGGGGGCTTAGCATTCACCTACAGTGGCTGAATTTATACAAGCTATAAAGCTTGAATTTTAACACTTTTTAAAATTTGTTGTTTTAGGGTAGTTCTCGCATGAGATGTTGATCTCGCGGGCCAATCTCAGCGCTTCCGTTTGCGCCATCTCCGTTGACACAGCGTGGTCACGACTCCTCTGCTCCTGAATAAATTTGACAAGCTGCAGCCATCAACGGCTCGCACGAAACTCGCGTGAGATGCTCATCTCACGGGCCCATTTCAGGGCTTCCATCTGCGCCATCTCTCAAGAAGGGGGTACACACCAGTCTTCGGGCCGCGAAATGCTTGCTTGTCCTTGCGTACACTTTCGAGAGAGGCCTTTTTTTTTGCCAGTCGCGAATGCAGACTCGTCGACGTCGTGCCTCCTCGCAGCAGCTCTATGCTGCCGATTTTTTCTGCAACAGCTATACCGTATTTTCGCGCGTATAAGCCACACCAAAAACCCAAAAATTTCAGTGGCAAAGTGGAGGTGCGGATAATACGTGGTGTTTTTCCTATAGTGCTGCTTCACAGCAATGCGTGTTGTGCTGTGAAGCCCCTTAACAATGTAGCAAAGGCTACGGAGGCGGTTTCCGCAAATTCGTGTTACTCCGCAAGTAGCACGGCAGCTTGCGGCTGATTTTGGTTTCGCTTGCTTGCATCGTTGAAGCCTTACGAAAAATATTTGGGGAGAGACAGTTCCATTGTTCAGTGTAAAATCTCACTGTCACACCACAAGTATATTTTTTGGACGTTCGCGGCCCGCTCAGTGACCTCCACATGTCCCTACGTCATGGACGCCATGTTTACTTTTGGAAAGGGCTTGCCAAAAAGGTGGTGCTGTCTAAGAAAGCTCCATAATAAATAAAGTAAGTTCCATAATAAATAAAGCAGTATTTATTTCAGCAAGGTAAATGAGATATTATAGTGCCTATAGAGATAATTGATTGATATGTGGGGTTGAACGTCCCAAAACCACTATATGATTATGAGAGACGCCGTAGGGTTCTTTAACGTGCACCCAAATCTGAGCACACGGGCCTACAACATTTCCGCCTCCATCGGAAATGCAAGCCGCCGCAGCCGGGATTCGAACCCGCGCCCTGAGGGTCAGCAGCCGACTACCTTAGCCACTAGACTACGGCGGCGGGGCAGTGCCTATAGAGATATTATCAGTAAATTAATGTACTACTTTTTGATGCGGTAGCAGGCATGCATTTCGGTTCTGTTGTTTCCAGGGTGCTGTTACAGTGTACTAGAAGGGGTAGTGTTGTCGCCGAGTGTGAGTGCTCTTTACTTCGCTGATGCCGCTAGTTCTCCACATCTCGACCCGTTCGCCAAGCCTAAGTCGATCTGTTCGGTCACCATGAGTAGCGTACGGCGGCAGGCCTTCACGGCACAGCAAAAGCTTAAGATCATCGCCGTCGCCAAGGAATTCGGAAATCGCGAAGCGGGAAGACGGCACGATGTGGACGAAACCTGCGTGCGACTGTGGAGAAAGAAGAAAGAGAGCCTACAAGCCACGCACCGCGACCGTAGGTCATTTCGTGGCCCCAAGACCGGTGCCTACCCTGAGCTGGAGGTGGAGCTAGTAAAGTTCATCGAAGATGTGAGAAGCAGGGTCACGCCGTATCGACCGAGATGGCCCAAGTGAAAGCGCGGCAGCTTTCAAGGGAGCTAGGCCTACCTCACGAGTTCTGTGCGAGCCCGCGGTTGGCTGCACCGCTTTATGAAGGGGCAAGGGCTCTAAATCGGACGGCGGACTACAATATGTCAACGCTTGCCGGCTTCTTATAAGGAGAAGCTGCTCAAGTACCAGAGATATGTAATTGGCCTGCGAAAGCAGCACAATTACATTTTCTCGCAAATTGGCAATGCGGATGAAGCTCCTGTTTATTTTGAAATGCCGTTCGACACAACGATTGAGAAGATGGGCAGCAGTTCGGTGAGCATGCTGACTGGCGGGGACACGAAACTGCGCATCACAGTCTTGCTTTGTGCCCTCGCCGACGGCACGCAACTGCAACCGTACGTCATCTTGAAAAGGGAAACTCTACAAAGGTTCATTTGCCTGCCGGTGTGGTGGTGCGCGCACACGAGAATGCGTGGATGAACAGTGACTTGTTCGTAGACTGGATCAAGACGGCATGGGAGAGGAGGCCCGGTGCGATGCTCGCAAAGAGGTCCATGCTCGTTCTTGACTCGTTCCGCGGCCACACAACTGAGGAAGTGAAGGACCGCCTTTCACGCAACGGCACCGACTTAGTTGTTATACCCGGTGGAATGACGTCAATGTTGCAACCTCTAGATGTTTCGCTTAACAAGCCCTTCAAAGCGCATGTCAAGCGCTATTACGGCGAGTGGATGGCCGAAGGCTGTTACGACTTGACGCCGACAGGACGAGTCGAAGGCCTGATATTGCCCTATTCTGCAAGTGGATTTTCGAGGCATAGAAGGCCATTCCAGGTGAGATGGTGCGAAAAAGTTTCAAGAAATGCTGCATCACAAACAACGTGGATGGATCCGAAGATGACCTTGTGCATAATAGTGAGGACTGCGGCTCAAGTGATAGCTCTAGCGAGAGCAGCAACAGTGAGTGAATTGAGACTGGCCTTGCAGACAGCGTATTCTGCTTGCTAAATAAAGCCTTTTCTGTCTACATATGTGCTATATGCTTGAGCAGTAGCTTTTGTACAGCCTTTCCTGTATATCAAATGTGCGGGCAATACGCGAGATTTTTTTTTCCTTCTCGGTGAGCTGAAAGTGGGGGTGCGGATTATATGCAAGGGGCGGGTTATACGCGCAAAAATACGGTAATCTGAGCTTTTATTCGCGGTGAAAGATTGCCACCGAGACCCACTCGTAGTGCCTCTCTAGACAACGCTGACCAACGGTTCAAACTGGCCACACCTGACTCGGAGAAAGACGCTGTCAAAATCGCTGTTGTGATGCTGTTGACGAAATCAAACAAAGCACGCAAAAAGTGAATAAACATGCTACAGAGGGGATCTGTCGATGGCCTGTGTTGGCTTTTATTGACTCCACACCAGACGATGCTGATGGGAATGTGGATTGCACGGGAGGCCATGCATTGGCGTGAAGCCCGGCCTCTGCTTCCGGACTATTTGCTCATAAGCCGCACCCCCACTTTTCAGGCGATATTTTTCAATTTTTGATGCGGGTTACATGCGAAAAAATGCGGTAATATGTGATGATACACTCGGGGTCTGCTCAATGGACCAGAGCCAGCCAAAGTCTCGGGGAGATGTTGAAGAGAGTAGCTGAAGCTGACAGCAGAACGGTTTATTTACAGAATTTACATTCTTAAGTTAGCGGTGATTACATGATGGGGGTAGCATCATGGAAGCTCTCGATGGAAGCTTGACCGGAGCTTCTGGGAGCTTGTCGGGAGCGTCTTGGCGACTCGCGTTTTATGCCCTGGTCTTCCCAAGATTCTCTGCAGGGAGAACAATTGAGGCCAGGACAGTCCCAATGAAATTGCCATCTTCATTTTTGCCGCGAAAAGGGGAAGGTGGAACACCACCTCCTTCCCAACCCAGAAAAGAGGGAAATGGCACGTGCAGTTCGTTTCATGGTGAGGGAGAGAACACTACACAATATGCACAACACAGCACAGCGTGAAGACGTTGGGTCCTATGTGCAGACTGGCTTGTGTATTCAGGTGCAGCGATGACTCATTGATGTGGGCAGTGCACTGGGCAGGCCACGGCTTGTGGAAAACTGTCGCCATGTAGGCACCACGGAGTACGTGGGAAATGTCCCCGCAGATGGATCTCATACGCTTGGCTCATTGTCTGGGGCACCTTGACGTGCAAAGCAAGCCACCTTGGCGGCCAACAGCTCTTTCTAATCTATCAGTGGGTCAGGCTTTTCCAAAAGATTTTACGAGAGGAGCCGACAACCCTGGATAGTTCAAAGAACGACTTTTGTGTTGCTATCGCTCTTGGCACATTTCTGGAGCGCTGACCCAGAAGAAACCAGGGTAGGCTCAGCTGCAATGTCTCGCGCATCTAAGTGGTGCCAAGCCAGGGAAGTCGATCATGGACAGTGCATACTCCCAAGTTATTTCTGCATTTTCGCTGAAAGAATATTTTTGGGTTGCTGTGTCTCGAGAACTAGTGGGCATAATAAAACAGATTCCCACGTGTTAACTAAAGGCATTTATATATCTAGAACTAAAATTAATAGCTTATCTGCATTTGTATTTTTAGAATAAAAAACATTCATAAGTGGGAAATTTTTATAAATCAACAAGTTTAATTAAAAAAATTAGTTTTTGATGTACGCTCACAATTTTAGGTTCCACTTCTGGAAAGCGTTGCTTCCGTAAAGAAGTCTAGCTTGACTGAAAGGATGGGTTCTGTTAAAATCAGTCCTAAGCGATTTAAGGGGGGACGCGGGGTCTTAGAATGCTGAAAAATGGCCAAAAAGTCGATTTTGAGAAAATTGCGATATTTGAAATTTTTAGACCTATAAGCACGTGTCCTCAAATTGTGAACGCTGAATTCGATCAGTAAATTGATTATGAAGTCGCCACAAGAGCCGCAAAACAACCCACGGCAGGTCGAATTCGTTCAAACTTCCCGCGCACAGCCGCCGGCGAGGCAGTTGACCGATTGCCGCCATCATGGGCTCGTTTTGACGCTGATCCCTTTGTGCGCATTTTGCCACCCTTCAAATGGCGTCGCTTAAACAGAACGGCTGCCCTCACCCCTTTTCTGGAGCCCCCTTCCGGGACGCTGATTGGCCAGAGGCGCTTGCGCACGACAGGCAAGCCCCCTGTTCCTCGCTTCCCATTGGCTGATGCGGCCAAAGTTGCCTGCGCTTTTTTTTCATATTGTTCGCCGGCCGCCGGTTCCCGTTCGCGCACGTTGTTCGTCTGCTTCCCGCACGAGCCTGCTTGTGCTACGCAACCGAACGCACCGACTTTCCGTCTTTTGCCGGCATGATTGGAGACGCTCGTCTAAATAAGAAGACGTGCCAAGCGTACGGCAAGAAACGGAGGCGCCCGTGGAACGCCCGCCAAAAGAAAGCAGCTGACAACGTGCAGCCGATTTCGCCCGATGCCGCCGAAGCGGCGCATTCCGACGATGGCGCGTAGCCGCGGCCGCTTGTGTCCGAAGCGGTGCACTCTCTGTGCCTTGCAGCAGCGCCTCATCCAATTGTGTCGTCGTCGGATCGTCATCTTGCACTTCTAGCAGCATCCTTGACCGCATTGACACAGCGTTTTATTCGGCGGACGAGTTTGCTGAGTGCACGAGAAATGCAGCGGGCTTGAAGGCATCACTCGCACCGCAATGCGCGACGGAACGTAAGTTCGAGTTACTAGATATTGATCTGGAGGATGGTGGCAAAGAAAACGGGACAGAATTTGTTATTGTTGACCTGGCGGCGTTACACTCTATATTTGGACTTGTCGCGTGCCCAGAATGCGGTGAAAGAAGCGTCACTATTTCAAAGGCCAAGAAAGAGTACGGGCTTTGTTCGAAGCTCATAGTCACGTGCGGCAGTTGTGACTTTCGCGAAGAGCGTTTTTCATCCCCATGTATAGGCCGACGAGACCGACACCAAAATAAGGCCGTTTGAAGTTAATATGCGTGCCATGAAGGCCATCAACAGTATCGGCAAGGGGGCAATGGCTCTGTCGGACTTCTTCGCCGGGATGAATATTTCGCATTGAGGGCTTCATCACAAGAGTTACCAAAGCCACATGAATATAATGAAAGAAGCCTGCTGTGCGACTGCTGCTGAATGCGAAGTGGCGAGCGTTGCTCGCGTCAAGGAACTCTATGCGGAGTTCGGCAACGCGCTTGGAAACGTCGACGTCATTTATGACGGCACCTGGCTTACGTGTGGACATAGCTCGCATATATGTGTTGGCTGCATTGTTGAGATGTATAGTGGCCTTGTGAAAGACCATATCGTGCTATCGAACTTTTTGCCTGGCTTGCACCACAGGACTCAAGGAAGGAGAAGCAGGGCATTCTGCCTGGCTCATTCAGCATGCCCCTCTGTGCAGAAGAATGTTGGTTGTAATGCTGGCCAGATGGAAGTGGAGGCAGCACTACGCTTGTTTGAGCGGTCACTTGAAAAGCACAAGCTTCGTTATACGACAATGCTGTCGGACGGCGACAGCAGGACATTCCATGCATTCACAGAAAAAGAGGTGTACGGCTTCATAAAGGTGGCCAAAAAGGACTGCATAAATCATGTACAGAAGCGTATGGGAGCTGCCTTATGTACCCTTGTAGAAAAAAAAAAAAAAAAAAAACTCAAGGTGGCTCACTTGGTCGAAAGGGCAGACTTACGCAACAAAAGATAAAAAAGATCACCTCATACTATGGCTACGCATTGAGAAGCCACTGAACAATGTTCCAGGTATGCAGAAGGCTGTTCTAGCAACTTTGAACCACATGTCTTCAACTGACGAGGCACCAAAGCATCACCTTTGCCCCGAAGGGCCTGAACCCTGGTGCAAATTTCAGTTAGCTCTTACAAAAAATGAGAAGCGGCCACCACACAAGAACAGCCTGCCTGATTTCGTAACTGAGGCATTGGAGCCTATGTTTAGGCGGCTGTGCGACAATGCCCTCTTGGAAAGGTGCAACGATGGAATCACCCAGAACCCAAGTGAGAGCCTGCACGCTAGGATTTGGCAGCAGGCCCCCAAAACTCGGCATGCATCCTTGCGGAGCATTGAAAGGGCAGTTGCCGAAGCCATCAGCCGCTTCGACCAAGGCACAACCAAGAGCAACGTGGAAATTGCCGAGAAGCTGGGCTACAGCGCTGGCAATAACTTGGTGCGTCGCAGCCTTGAGAAGGACAAGGGCAGGCTGGAAAAATCACGAAGAGAGCATCTTGACAGCAGTTCAATAAAGGAAAGACTTTCGAAACGCCACAAGCCAGCAGGGGACTCTGCTTACAGCCCTGGTCTGCTGTAAACAGTCATGATGGCAAATAGTGAGAATTTTTGCAAAAATAAATATTTCTTGGTTTTAGACCTAAACATTCTGTAAGTCTATTGTCTATCCAAGGACAACATTATTACATGATTTTTTTTGTGTTCCTTTCACTTGCAAGGCACTGGAACGACCACAAAGTAAAAAAATATTAATTCTCATGCTGAGTCAATGACTATTTTATAGTTCTAGAACAAGGTGTGAGCAGTATTCTGGGTGGGTACAGTGAAATTTAGCATGGCCATTTATCCTATGATATAGAGCTACAGAATGATGTCATTAATATCGCTGTAGCATCACTTTAGCAAAAGTTAGTTGCTAGAAACTTCAAACGCGTCTTTCTCAGTTCGATGTTTTTGCACATTGCACTCGGCCTTATGGGGGTTTTTCAAACTTGAGTAAATGCGACAAAGTTGGTATCATTTTATTCGTCTTGACATGATATAGGGGGTGATGCTATTTTTATTTCGCTAGCATCACTTCAAAAATTACCATGAAGATTTTAGTGAGAAAAATTTATTGTAATATAGTGACCATAAGTGTTCGTCCGTTTTCTTGCTTATAAAATATCTTCAAATGGATAAAAATAGCATCACCCCCTACAGCAAGTCTCCAGCATTGGATTATGCATTCACTTTTTGGATTTAGCAAGGATAAATTGCCAAGAAGTCCCGTAAGAAATACGCAATTTAGATTCAGACCTTCATGTTTTCTAAACCACTTGAAATATTAAGAAACAAATTAGAGATTTGAAATCTGCATGAAAAACTAGCTTAGGTAGTGAAGGTTGGTTAAGATTGAGCAAAAAAATTAAATGAAAAAATTCTAGAACCCATGTCCCCCCTTAAAGCAAAGAGCAACACAACTTTACAAAAATTTAGATTTTGCATTGAAAAGAAATGGATGAGCTTGAAAACAGAAGTTGACAATATAACTTGATTGTTTTTGGCCTGAAGGAAGAAGCTAAGGAAACGACTGCTGACCTTACTGAAGTAATGAATAAATGACATGTTTGAAGGAAAGGTTGGAATGAATGTCAGTGGTTATAAAAGTGTCAGAGATTGGGTAAAAGGAGGGCAAACAATGGCCACTAATTAAAAAAATGCTCGATTACTGGGACAAAATAGCTGTTCTACAGAGGTGTTCGATCAGTGAAGACTTTTTATCTCGTGTTCATGATATCAGAAAAAAAAATTTTAAGTTTGTCGCGTGAGGGCACAAATGGATCTAAAGTTGTTAGTTCTTGGCAAAATAAGCATTGGTGGAAAGGTTTTTGGTTGGGATGATGATAAAATAAGATACATTTTATCTAGCCAAATTAAGGTTCAGGAAAACTAGATAAAGGGTGTTAAGTGGTGCTAAATGTAAATTGCTGCAGTATTGTTAATAAGGCTGAGAAATAGGGAAGGCATGATTTTAGCACACGTCAGAAATATTGTCTTACTGGCTACGAGATGGTGTCTTTTGATAGTGAGTTTGTGCCGAAAAATGAGCGTTTCATTAAGATCGAGATGAGAGGGGAAGGGAAGTTGCTATTCTTTTTAAGGAAGTTGCTATTCTTTTTAAGAACAAAACACGTGTTGTAAAAAAGCCAGACGTAGCAGACATAGAAAGCATTTTTGTAAAGTGTATAATGGCAATATTAGATATCTTCTGGTGTCTGGCATTTACAGGCCACAGAATGCTTCCCTCGATCTTGCTCAGCTTAAATATTACCTGCATTGTCATGTAAAAACCAAAGATATCAACTGCGGATGCTGAAATATCTGATACTATGTTTAAATTTATGTGATACAATCAGTAACTGATCCAACTAAAACACACCAGGGGATGAAATATAGCCTATATATATAGTATCTCATGAGTGGCAATATAAAATAAAGCTTGTCATGCAGCATCACATGTGGCATATGGGACCTCAAGGCTGTGGTACTCACTCTAAAGGGAATAGCACTCAGTAAAGGACGGGGAAAAATTTCCTAATTATTCAAAAGCAGAGGATGAATCAATAGTTGATGTCCTGGCCTTTCAGTATGATTATTTCAATGCAGGTAATGGTAGCATTGAAAATCTATGAGTTTGTTTTAAGAGAAAAATTCAAGATTGTGTGCAGTGCTCAATTCCTTAAATTACAAAAAAAAGCCGAAAGTCACAATCCCTGGATAACAAAACAGACACTACTGCTGAAGCTAAAGTTTAAATGATTGATAAAAAGGTCAAACAGGGCAAACGGTTTGAATTAAAAAAAAATAATTTACAATGTATGGGAAGAATGAAGAAGAATCTTTTCGTGACAAGGAAAAGTACTTCAACAAAAAATTGCTGCAATTTATTAAGACGTGTCCAAGGTAATGTTGAAAAAAAGGTCAATGCAGGCACGTATTCTTCCGACGTATTATTTTTTTTTCATGGAATATGAGAAAGAGGCGACAAAGCTGCCTGTGCGGCCTATTTCAAGTGTCTATACAGAAGATAATAGTAATCGTCTCTCCCCTTTCGATGGAAACCTACCTCTGCTATTAGATGCTGCCATTTCTGAAGAGGGTATCTTTAATCTGTTGTTAAATCTGGATGTCAAAAGTATGTTGGACCAGATGCCTCCTAAAAAAAATACTATGCTTGGGATTTCACCAGCTTTGCCATTAGAGGAATGCTGCCACAAGTTTCCAGCGGGCGCTGTGTGGTGGTGCTAGCGACTGTTCCGCTGGAGCCAGCGAGAGCGACTATGTCGTCAACATTCTGTCGATAGAGCGGCGCAGCTGGCTGCTTCATGTGGGTGTTCGGTTGCGTGTTAGTGAATCGCATTGGAGGAGCGTCACTTCAACAAACGCGAGTCATTTCGTGGTATGAAGCTTGGCTACAGTTAAGGAGCTTTTCGGGACAGGGGTTTTCTTTCTAACAGCTTCGCAACAGCGTTCCTGTGGGTTACTCCTTAGTGCACAATACAGCGTTACCTGTAGGCGCGCGGTCATCTCTCAAAATGGCCTTGAGCCACTCAAATAGCTCGTTTAAGGTATGTGAAACTTTTTCTTGAGGCTCTGCGAGCATTTGGGCATGCAGCCAAACTGGAATTTTTTGGCAAGATGAACATACAGCTCGAAAAGGCATCGCTTTTTCTATGAGGGCATGAAATCAAGGCAAAAAAGCCCGCCAAGAACTGGCGTTTTCTTTTTTCTCATGTTTTTATTTCGTTTATTTCTCTCGATGGCTGTTTTTACACAGCATCATCAACTCGATGATGTCACGTTGCTAGTGTGTTCGAGATGCGTTTCGTCGCGCTCTAGTTTGATCAACTCCTTCGTCACTTTCAACAACGCTGGCATTCTTCCCGCCGACATGCATGGCATTGTCTGCTCGAGTTACCAACGATGCCGACGCTTCAGGTTGCAAGGAGTTGCTGCGTGAGGCTCTAGCATCTGTACAAAGTCAGCAGGGTGGGAAAGGAGGAAAACGGAAAGGGTGGGGTAGTGCTACTACGGCTCATGTCGCTGGCATATTCTTTTCTAGGATGCATTGGTTGGACCAGATGAGACACCGATTGCCTTCTTAAAACAGTTTGCAGAGTGGTGTGCGAAACATTTGTGTGTATTGTATACTAGGTCTCCGAGTGAAGGTGTGCTCCCAGAGGACTGCAAGATTTCTCAAATTAAGCCTCTACACAAAGCACTGCACAAGTGAACTTGTGAAAATTTGTTCACACAAGAGATAGCTTAGAGACCCTGTGGATGGGACTGTTAAAGTCTGAGAAAGAATTGATGCTGTTTGTGAGATAGCAGTTTGTCTTTCACATGGAAATTCTTCTGCGGAGTGGCGATTTTCTGTAATAAAGGAATGTCTTGTAAAAAATATGAAAGAGCAGTTGCATGTTCAGGTAACAGACAAGTTGGTAGACATGGTTTGAAGTGCCAACATCAGATGGAAAGAAGACCTGGAAAGGGAAAGGAAAAAATGGATGAACTTATCGGATGTTGAAAGAAAGAGAACTACAGCACTTGTAAAAGAGCTTAGGTCACAAGAAACACTGATGAAAGCCACTCAGCTTTAGGTCCCCGTGCTGAAACAACAAAAACCATTGCTGATGCAAATAAACCAACTTTTTTGTTTGTAGCTGCACATTTATTGTCTTTTAGTACAGTATTTACTATAAGTAAAGAATTCTTTCAGCCGAGGGAATGCAATAAGGTTGCATCGTTCAGTTTACATGAATGTTTACATGAATGTTTGTTTCCAGTCCGCAGAGGTTTCCTAGCAGAGTTGCGTTACAGAATTTGCCTATAATCATCATGGGAAACTGGAAATGTCAGGGAATTCAGAGTAACGAAATTGTTAGATACCCTGAAAAGGGCCAGCTGTGTTTTCCCATCGGAGCAGAGTGGTTGTCAAAACATCACAGTATTTTTTGAAGCTTATGACTCAAACCATTTTGTGATGTTGGGGTACTGTAGGAACCAAAACTTTGTTATATAGTATGTTATAATTTTTGAGGACACATGCTTACCGCATACATGCTTACCAGTACGTTTTCTAAGCTCTAGAGGGCTGGGCTTTTCAATTCATCAAAAAGATAATAATTTTTGTGTTAGTAATTTTTCAACATATTTTGACGTCCTTTAGGTCTCTGCTAATGCACTCTGTTCAGCATTTAGTCCAACCTATGTGAATAGTAATTTGTGGGGGCCCCCATGTCTCTACTACTTTTCCTGGTGCAGATGAGTACAAAGGCCATGCACTCCTGGATGCTGCCCGGCAGGCTGACCTAGCTCGTATCAAGAAGTACAACACCCCTGATGTAGCCAACTTCAAGCATCCGTTCACGGGAGACACATCGCTTGTAAGCTGCGCAGTGTTCTCGCCACTGACTGACTTTTCTGTCATGCTGACTGTTACAAACTGTGCCAGATTTTCCTGACGAGGTCAATTTTGTTTGGCCAAGGAAGGTGGTGGTGTTTATAAATATACTGTGACAGGGGCAAGACTTGCATGTAAAGCACATTTCAGTAGTCCGACAAAATGGTCGAGGAGGTGTAAATATGTCACGCGCACTTGTCATCTTCTTCACTTCGTGGAGCACTGCACACTCTCTCTCATGGCAGATACCCCATCACTGTGCTTGCTATGGCAATGAGAAGCTAGCAGAGCTTTATGGTTCCAGTCTGGAAATGGGTGCAGCTTGTCTGTACTGAGGAGGTTCAAGTGTCAAGGTCCAGCAGTGCATTCTTGGAATGAATGTCACTGAGTTTATGCAATGTTTTTGTGTGGCCCTTTGTAATGGTAGCCGAGCTTCTCTTATAACCCAAAGTGAAGTGACCAGAGGAGAACGAGGAGGCTGGTGTGAAGTGGACGCATTGACGCAGGCTATCCTTGGTACTGTTGTGATAAGAAGAACCGGTCATGGGCAAGCTTATAAGCTTCACTAGCTCGAACACTGACTTCACGGGCATTTTAATTAGATGAAAGTGCAGCCAAAGGAAGGAGGGTTTGACAATGTTTGCAACAGGATTTTCACATTGTTCGTGTCATTACCACAGAGTCATATTCCTCAAACCACCTTACTCTTGCATATCAGTTTTGGTCTACACAGCCACGTGATCACCCCGACGTGGACAGACAGACGCATTCCCTTATAAAAACTATGGTGACCCCGCTACTAACTGCAGCGGACGATCACCGCGGATTCACGCTTAGCGAGCCAGAGGGCCTGCTACTCCGTTTACTTGCTTGTAGCGCACCGCTCCGCGCGCGCTCAACTAATAAGGCGTTTAGCGCGGCGCGGCAAATAGACAGTGTTCTAATGCAAAAGTACACAACACTTTATTGCCTCTGGCGGCACCCCGAACAACAGTACAACATCCGCACCCAGGACGCGGGTAGCAAAGGCACCCGCACGTGGATGTTCACAATAAGGGGAAAACCGCGAGCACGTCGCAGCTGGCAATGGCGAGCTTTGACACGCTGGTCGGGAAAAGGTCCCTCGCGGCTATGCTGCGCACTCTCACGATGGCCAATGGGCCTGGTCGCGAGTGTTAGGGCAAACATCGTACGCGTAGGCCTACGACAAGTGCGGCTCGTTGTGGTACGACCACTTCAAGCACTAGGCACCGCTCCGGGCTTAGCGTACGCTACCGAAGCCAGCACTCAAGTAAACACGCCTGCCGGGGTGCCCAAGGCCACCCCAGGCAGGCTAGAGTCCGCGAGTCCCAAAGGGGACGCGGACGAAGGAAAACACGTGCTTACCCGGCGCCGACCACGGAGAAGAGAGCGCTCCCTTGGCGCGCGCGTACCGCGTGCCGTGCCCGCACGTGGCGCCATCTATCGCCACGTGGTGTTAACAGAGCAGGAAAGCAAAAGGGTGTGGCCGTGTGGCGGAATGCCCGCGAAAATGGTCGCAGGTGCACCTCAGATCCCCACAAAACATTACTGTTTATTCAACTAGCAAAAGCATCAGGCGAGCATTCTGGATTGTGCTTGTCTGTGTCTTCTGTGTCCATGTGTAGTTTGTGGGCAGCCATCTTTTCTGTCCAAGTATGAACCAACTCGCCAAGCAGAAAGTTTTATACAGCATTCTGATGCAATGCTCGTCTGGGGCAGTAGTAATCTTGAGAGCTTGGCAGACTGGTCTTGTAGCCACGGCAGGGGATGCATGCCTTGGGTGGTGCTGCGGTGACGCTGTGGCTTATTGGAATGCACTGCAGCGTTCAGAAGTGTCATCTAGTACCAGCCTGACTATGCCTACTGCAGGACAAAGGCCTCTCCCATGTACCGCCACTGAACTCGGTCCTTTGCTTGTTGCTGCCAATGTGTACCCGCAAGCTTCCTAATCCCATCTGCCCACCTAACTTTCTGTCTCTCCCTCACTCGTTTGCCTTCTGTTGCAATCCAGTCAGTTACCCTTAATGACCAGCGGTTATCTTGCCTTCGCGTTACGTGCCCTGCCCATGATCATTTCTTCTTCTTGATTTCGACTATGACCCCGTTTGTTCCCCGATACACTCTGCTCCCTTCTTGTCTCTTGGCAGCAGTGTCATGCCAAGCTAAATGAAAATGAGGGTGAGGATGTGTGGAATTTAGCCCTAACCACATGCACGCGATTGCCTCGCGACAGTGACAAGTGGCAGCGGCGAGCGACAAGATTTGCTGTGCAGAGGCCCATCTGTCGCCGCCGCTTCTCGCGTCGCGTGTTTTTGGAAAACTAGAAAAGATAGTTTGTCGCCCAAAAGCCAGCGTGGCGATTCCCGGCAACATGGCTGCGCCCTTGGTCCTCGCTTCGATTGCAATTTGCTCTCGATGCTTGTTACTCCCGCAAACTTCAAGGGATGCAAGGTTTCTGCTACTTTTTTTAAATAATAAAAATTCAAAGTCCAACGACCTAACCAACGTGTTTGTCGAAATAAAACTAAAAAAAAGTTTTCATGAGCGAAAAAAACAAACTGCTGTTCCATCAATTACTGATACTCTTCAAATTGTCGCGCTCCTTGGAGGTAACGTGTACAACACCGGGGGCTTGATTTCCATCACCACCATCAGAGAAAAAGAAACGCCATTTTGCAAGCGGTCTGCGTATGTTGTGGTCGTGTATTCTACTTTGGTTCCACCATGGGGAAGTACGCAAGCTACACAGCTGGATTGAAAGCAGTGCAGTACGTGCTGGAGCACGGCAACCTGGCTGCAAGCAGGCATTTCGGTGTTGGAGAAACCAGTATTCAGTACTGGAAGTATCAAGAAGAAAAACTTAAGGCGACGAAAAAGACACGACCGGCTTTCCGCAGTGCCAAGACTGGCAGGTATCCAAACATCGAAGAGCAACTGGTCCGGCATATACGGTATCTACGACAAGACGGCTGTGCAGTGTCATTGGATATTGTGCAGATCGAGGCGCACAGAATAGTCTGAGCGCAGCACATCGAAGCAAAAGAGTTCAAAGCCAGCTCCGGATCGACAACTCATTTCATGCTGCGCCATGGCCTCGCACTGCGAAAACGGACCACCTTGTGCCAGCACTTGCCTGCAGCATATGAGGATAAAGTGGTGGATTTCCACCGCTTCGATATAGAGCTCCGACAGTAGAAAGACTTCATTTTGTCCCAGATAGGCAACGCTGATCAGATCCACCTTTGCATTGGTATGTCGCGGAACACAACAAAGGAAGAGAAAGGTGCAAGGAGCGTCATCGTCAGAATGTCTGGTGCTGATGAACAATGATGCACCGCAATGCTGGCGGTGACAGCGGATGGGTGCAAGCTACCACCTTACGATATTTTTAAACATAAGACACTCCCAAAGGCAGGTTTCCTTCAAGGCATCTACGTCAGAGTCCAGGAAAAAGGCTGGATGAGTGCGGAACTCGTGGCGGATTGGGGGAAAACAGTCTGGGGTCGGCAACCGGGTGGTCTGTTGTTCCCGTCCACGCTTGTCCCGACAGCTTTCGTGGGCACCTAGTAGACCGCGTACGAGATGAGCTGAAGGAGCTGCGTACAGATCTGGCAGTGATTTTGGGTGGCCTCACGTGTTCAAAGGCCGTACACCACTTGGATGGCTGGAGGACATCAGCTGACTTCAGGTGGTAAGATTAAGAGGTTGCCTGTGGAAATGCTGTGCGCTTGGATCGTGGAAGCGTGGTAGGCGATCTCCGACGAAGTGGTCAGGAAAAGCTTCAAAAAGACGGTTATCTCGAAAGCACTGGATGCCAGTGAGGATGACGTGGGGTGCGGATGATTCGGACACCGAAAACGAATCTCCGCTCGGCGAGGATGAATGTGTGCTCTCCGATTTGCACTCCAAATAGGGAAAAGGAGGAACACCTACGACTTTTGTGTAAATAAATTTTACATGTGTGTGTGTGTAGTTGACGGCTCTCGCTTGTTTATTAAAGGTACGTAGGTATGTTTTTTTATGCTGAAATAATTTGTAAACCATAATCTTCTTTTAATTAACAAATGTGCATATTCAAAGCGCAAGAACGGATTGGAAAACATTTTTAAAAATTTTATTCCGTGTAACTGGCGCACCCCTAACTTCCAGCCATATTTTCTGAAAAAGAAAAAGTGCGCCTATTATGCGATTAAATACGGTAAATTGCCATGACCAACACATTGTTTGTTGCGTGACTGTTTACTGACAAGTCATTGCCATGACCAACACATTGTTTGTTGTGTGACTGTTTACTGACAAGTCATGTGTTCGTTGGTCAAGTTTAAAGCTGTATGAGAAAAAAACAAGAAATCATATTTGCTTGATGTTTGATTCTGGACATTCTTAGTGATTTCCAATGTTGTATACCTGTATTTCTTTTTTGCAGCATATGGTTGCAGTCTCTTCATTTCCCAAGCGCAAGCAGGCAATAGAATTGCTGCTCAGGAAGAATGCTAATATCAATGAGAAAAATGAAGAGTGAGTAAATTGTCTTGCAATTTACACCCAAGTTTCACTTATTTCTTAGTAACAGTACCGGACATTCACCATTAACAAAGCCTTGCAGCACTTATTTCAAGCCACCATGTTTACTTTTGACCTCGGTACAGCAAGCTTCAGGGTTAAGAAATTTTGATTATTGCTGTGTGCACTCATATTTTTAGATGTGAGCAGGTTTTATGGGCTAAAACAAACATGTTTTATTGCTTGATGCCTCCTGCAGCTAAATACATTGGAAAATTCCTGAATGTCTTTAATGATTCTTAGCGTACGCTACCGAAGCCAGCACTCAAGTAAACACGCCTGCCGGGGTGCCCAAGGCCACCCCAGGCAGGCTAGAGTCCGCGAGTCCCAAAGGGGACGCGGACGAAGGAAAACACGTGCTTACCCGGCGCCGACCACGGAGAAGAGAGCGCTCCCTTGGCGCGCGCGTACCACTGTACGCGCGCGCACTGCACACTGCGGGAGGCACTGCGGGAGGCTGTGTACACTGCGGGAGGCTGTGTACGTTCTAGAATTTATGCAAGCATCACTGGTAATGGTGGATTATACAAAGACACATCTAGTTTCACCAACACGTTTCACCCAGAAAGCACAACATGATTGATGTGTGATTGCTGTTATCATTGTACCGTGAGTGATAGTTTCATTGCTAGGCTCAGGATTGCCTAGTAAAGGCTGGTTCGACTGCTGCATTCTTTTAAGTATATGCCATATGACATTGTAACAATGTTTACGTCCATAGAACACTACCTACTTATCTTTAACCTTATTAGTACAGTCATGTTTATCTATTATTTTGATGTAAAGTGTATAGGCTGCCAATGTTCAGCCCTTTTGTAAAGTTGCCACCAGAGTGTGTTTTCCCTCTGTAACTTATGTGCATGTGTGCCTATATATGCGCGGGTCCAGTAAAGAGCAAGGTTTCTTGGTCTAGGAAAGCAGTGTGTACGTGCCGGTGCGCCTCTGCATGCCCGTGCCCCTGTAATGCTGACCACTTGACATGATGAACTTTAACTGCAGTCATAAAGGAAGACGAAGGCAAATAAATTGAAGCTTTTTCTGCCTAAAGGCAAACAATTTATGTGGCACTCAAAGCTTAATCTTTGCAACATTTAAAATTTCAATAGTGGGAACGGCAGTGCTCTAGTAATTGAGAAATTGAAGTAAATTTGTGCTACAATTTGCGCCACCTGTGAGGCATTCTATTTCTCGCTAACATGACATAGTCGGCCCTAATTAAATATGTCACTAGTACTAATACTAAACTATCCATAAAAAGAAAAAATGGTGCAACACGAATTAGGAGACTGTGTAAAATACTACTTGGACATTTCAATTTGATTCATAAGGGGGCAAAAAAAAAAAAAAAAAAAAAAACACTTGACATTACCTTTTACAACACAGGTGGTTGAAAGGTTTAATTTTAGTTGGGCTCTTTCCTGCTGCCATAGTTGCACCTCAAGAGTTTTTTCATAATTCCTAGGCTTGTGCCAATAATGAATTTTAGGTTTGAAGCGAATAGTGATTTTGGTCGACTAGTGTCTAATGGAATTCGAATAGTATATATGGAAAAATGGGCATATATATTGTGATCGAACTAACCTGCGCAATATTTTTTAAAATTGAAATAGAGAGTCTATGCAAATGCCATTTCTTTTTTCGTTCAAAGGAAGTTGAAACAACTTTGTACTAGTACAGCAGGATTTGACTTTCAGCAGGGTGCGAGTCATAGCCCTTAAATTATGTAACATTTTGAAATTTATTATATAAGCTGTCTTAACAAGTTCTTAAGCTTAATAAAATTAATTGATTTGAGGGTAATATTTTTATTTAAAGGGAACTTTCAAGTAGTCATAGAATAGATTTACTAAAGAAGCTTATTGCTTCACGATTTCACCTCCGCAAAAATTTTTAGAATCCATCCAGTACGCGTGGTGTTTCAAAGATTTCTCGCACGCTGTAAGTACATTCTCTCTTCTCATCCCGACGAAAGCGCTGGAATCTGAGCAGGGAAGGATGGCACGGGGAAAGAAAATGCGTCATGCGTGCTTTCTGAGCTTGTGGAATCATTTGCCAAGAGAAGAGAGCAATATTCAGCTGAGTTTGAGAATTTATTGTGAATCCTAGGTCGCATGCTGCGCTATAACATTTGGCTTGCGTGTCCTCGGTAGCCTCGACTACCAATCGGCAGCGCTTTCTGACAATGCTCAAAAAGTGTTGCAGGGCCCCTTTAAATTTGTAGGGGGCTTCGTAGCAGAGCGGATTTATCCTGGATAGGTGCTTTCGTGGTTTAGCAGCGCAACACTGCAGCGAAACTACCTTTACAGGTGGTACATTCGGATTAATATGCATGTAATCATTCCTTGCGAATACTTTTAAATTTTCAATAATTTAAATTCGAATCAAAGCGAATACAAATACCCTACTATTTGTTCAAATATTCAATGCATTCAAATATTCGCACAAGTCTAATAATTCCTTAATGATGTGCGGGTGCTAACCTAAGAAGAAAAAGTGTGTCAGCTGACATCGCATGTGGCATTAGACGTGAGACGTGTGTTAATAATGCAAACAAAGCACTCGATTCAGATTAACATTTTGTGACGTATGAATAAAAGTGTGGTGCATTATTTATTTCAGGTGCTTGACGCCACTGCATCTAGCAGCCAGCAAATCTCACCTAGATGTTGTGGACATCCTGATCAAAAATGGGGCAAAGGTAAAGAAAAAAAAACATTCTGAAAGTCATTAATTAAAATCTACAAACATTATTAACCCTTTTCTTTATATACCAGCATTCACATATGAGAACTAAACATATTACTGTAATGTAATCAGGATAACCAATGCATATTTACTTGAGTAGCTTCAGGGCCTGAAGGCATTACAGAAAATAGTGGGTAACAGAGTACGTTATAAAAAAAGAAAAAAGCTGTTTAGAGTGAACATTGCATTCAACATCAACCTTAAGGGGTGAGGCTACACTTGATGAGCAACTTTTTATTTACGTATAGATCTGAACGAAATTTTCACAATTTGTGTATTTAGATGTGCAGATTCTAAAAATTAAGGAGTGCAATATGCTATAAATCAATTTGCTGGGCCAATTTCAACAAGAGTTAAAGGACCTTTATTAAAAAAAATGCTAATAAAATCTTATTAAAATACAACAGGGGCATAATCTGGATGCATCCCATCCTTGCGCTTCTTCTTGACCAGCTTTCTGAGACTTTGGAACGCTTTTCTCAATTTATTTGAGGTTGCACTCTCACGACAGTCCTTCTCCCTAGCCCTCAGGAATGTGCTGTTGAATATCGTAATGTCCAGTTGCCCTAGAATCGCAGCGAAGGCATTGACATTGCCCGTGTTGAAAAACAATACAGCTTCTGCAACAGCAGCTTGCACAGCAAAAAGAGAAACGTGCTGCTCCTTTAATACCAAACTCCAAATCGCGGATTGGAGGCTTTCGTGTGAGTTTTGAGTCTTGCCTTGCTGGCATCTTGCCTCAATTCCGCACCACTTGACTCCAAAAAAGCACTCAATTTTTCGCGCTGTTGTCGACACTGCCAAAAGACCCTCAAGCGTTGTGGTTGTCTAGCGGGCACGCGCGTCGCGACCTTCACTGGCATTGATTACATCAGTGTCTACCCGCATACGGCTGGAGTCGACATCGGACGCGCTGTCAGGGAGGCCTGTGCCTACGCGCACTTCATCATTGCCGAAAGCATCGACGCGATCATAATCCAAAGAGCGTGCGCTATCCGGGGAAGCTGTCTCGCAACACTCCTCCATTCATGACATCTCCAGTACACGAGCGGCGAGCGTCCACGCCGCGCACACGCGAGGAACGGGCTTCGGTTATGACGGCATTGTCAGACAACACAAAACTTGCTCCCACGACACAGTAGCAGCACCATTGGGTTTTCTGCCTCTTTCTTTCTTCCGTGAACGGCCAAAATGTTGCTATGATTGCAACTTTTTTTGCACCGCTGGGTATAGTGAGACGCACAAGCAGATTAGATTAGGGATACGAGTCATGACACCTTCGCAAGGGCGATACTCTTTTAAAATGGCGGCAGACACTGCCAGCGAGTTTTCCTGGTCAATCGGGAAGCGCCAATTTGGTCTGGTGCGTCAAGCAACCAATGGAATCATGCGCTGTGCGGGATTTTGACTTCACTTTTTTTGCTTTTGCGAGGGGCACATAGTTGTCTAGTGGCAAGGAAAAAAAAAAAGCTAGAAACTATATCTTTCCAACGAGACTAAAATGGTGCTTGTGGAATGTGTAGTTCGCGTGCCGTCAGCGGTTGAAGTACGGCTAGTTTACACTTCAAGTTAAAGGTCCACTTGCGCGAAGTTGCGATCTTTATGGGTTTTAACTTGAGAAATGAGTGGAATTTGGAAGCCAAACTTGGCTGATAGGTGCGTAAGGGCATTGGGAACGCGAAAATAATAGAAAAAAATGCGATTTTCGGGCCGATTTTGGATTTCCAAGTGCCGCGTCCCCCCCTTAAAAGCAGTGACATCAGTCAGTTGGGCAATAGAGGTGGTGGACAAGTGACTTCAGTCGTGCGAGGTAATAGAAATAAAGGAATTTCGAAAGAATTGGGTATGTGAAAAAGGAGTGTATACTTTGCGGGGATGGTCACATCTGTTTTATATGTAGTATGGTCTGGAAAGGAGGTATTGTTGTATTTTGAAAATTTTATCGAAAAAAAAACATCTTCGTGTATAAACAGAGTATGGAAGGCTCCAAACTGTGATGCACAGCATGTGCCTGCATAGCCTGAGAGGGTGAACGCCCGGTACGATTTGGCCCTATGAGGCTTAAAAGTTTATTGCTATGATCCCTGGCTAATGTTCTCTGCCTCTACCACCAGTCAGCAGCATTTCGCGACTTTGCTCAAGAAGTGTTGCAGGGCCAGTTTGTTTTAACATAAAAATTCGTCAACCTTTGACTTTCTTCTTCTGGTAATCAGCCTATGATGGTGAAATCAATAGAGGAATTATTTATCTGTTTAAATGTATTTAATGTTTCACTTCCCTCCAACTATTTTGTGGCATGAATGTAATGCAGGTGAATGCTCTGGACAGCTTGGGTCAGACTGCACTGCATCGGTGTTCACGAGAAGGAAATGTGCAAGCTTGCCGCGTGCTCCTGGCGGCTGGGGCTGATCCAGGTATAGTGAGTGGCCAAGGCTACACAGCATCACAGTTGGCCAGTGATGCTGTACAACAACTTTTGCATGGTGAGTGGAATCCATTTGATCAGTTCACTGATCCTTGGAAAACCTGTAAAAAGATCATATGCAACTTTCCTCTTCTTTAAAAAAAAGTGACGCTTGATAGCGAAGACTCTCTTCTCGATGGGAAACTCCGTGCCCAGTTCATGAAAGACAGGATCACACGTGGTCAGAACCACGCCAGGCATGCTAGTACACTGTAGCTGAGCCAGTGCAAAGACTTATTCGTCCTCCTTCACTCGTCGAGGCCGCGCAGTGTGCTGCAGTCTTTGTTTCTTTTCCTCCCTCTGCACTTTGTTTGTTCACTTCGCATCTGCTCCTCCTGCGTAACGGCCTCGCTCTTTTCACTGCACCACCTTTCAGAAGCGCACTCGCTACTGCGTTTCTCGCAAATATGTTCCGCCAATTGTAGGTAACTGGTCTTTTATTTTGGGGGACTGCACAATAAGCGGTAAGCATAAGCAGCAGAACCTCGTTGATACCTGCTCGCTTAAAATACGATTTCCAAGCTGCTACGCTCGAAATCGGGAAAATTAAAAAGGCCCCCATCAAGCTAGTGTTAATACGTTAGGTTTAATACGTTCTGGGAAAGTACGATTATTTGGCAGCAAC